>NW_027101405.1:0-54077 GCF_035046505.1 Tiliqua scincoides | reverse complement strand
TGACATCTGAAGGTATCGGATTATTCTGGGTGGGTGGGGAAGGGGAAGGCTAATAACAGGATGGATGTTGCCATTGTGCTTTGCTTGTGATCCTTCTTGGCAATTCTTGAAGACACACTGATGGGCTGCTGACCCAGCATATCCTCTTCTTTTTCTGCAGCTCCTGGAGTACGTGGGAAAGGGAAAGAGCATCATTGACGTGGGCTTGGCACAGGCCCGGCAGCCCCTGAGTACCAGAAGTCACTACTTTGAGGTGGAGATTGTAGATCCAGGAGAGAAATGTTACATTGCCTTGGGCCTGGCTCGCAAGGTAAAGTATGTTGTGGAAAGAAGGGAATATTTTTTTCTCTCTTGGCATATCTGCAATAGGATCCCCTATCCTTTTTCTCCTTTGGTGGCATCCTGTGTGATTGGTGCATGAAATACGGCTGGTGCTGATTGTCTCAGCCTTTCCATGGAGGTGGCATTCACCTTCTTGGTTGGGATGCCAGTTTGGCAGGAAAGACTTTCTTCATTTTGTCCACTTGCATACTTAACTCTTGTTTCATCTCTCTGGCACATATCGTGCACTTGTGGGAAGGACTTCCCAAGCAGAAGCTGGTTTTTGAGCCCCTGGAAGTGAAGATGAATTGAATTGGCTTTGTTCAGAATTGGTTGTTAAAAAATGTCTTCAGGTCAATTCAGTGGGCACAATTTGCCAGGCAGTTCTCTTCTGAAAGCTTAGTGAAATGAACAAGAGTTATACTAGGCTACTATGACTAGTAGCCTACGAGTACTACGAGCCTACGAGTACTACGAGTACTACGATCTCGTCTGATCTCTCGGAAGCTAAGCAGGGTCAGGCCTGGTTAGTACTTCGATGGGAGACCGCCTGGGAATACCGGGTGCTGTAGCTTATACCATAGTCTTTCGAGACTGAAGGTTGCTAACCAACCAATAGGGTTTCACAAGATAACATTTTGGGTAGAATAGACTGCACTGTGCTGACTGGTGTATGTACTACTTAAAGTCATGGAGGATAGACGAGTCTGATATCCCTTCACTATCTATCCTCGCCGCCATCAATCATTCACCATGTTAGCTGGGTAAATCCTCCATGTTCAGCAGCAGTGTACCTCTGAATATCAGGTGCTGAGGATAGAACAGGGAGAGATGTTTCATGACCTGCTCGTAAGCAGTATGTGGAATTGGAAAGGCTTTTTTTGATCTGCCACAGCACTGTTTTTCTTGTGCCTTTATACAGGCCCCATGAAGTGACTTGAACATTTCTAAACATGACTATAGACTTCTACACAGCTCAGGTGCCACGTGGAGTCTGCTTGAAATGCCTTTCTCAATCCAGGCAGTGGCTGATGCAGGCATGGAAACTCTCACTGTGATTGCACCATGGATGTGGCAAGCCACTCTACATGTTCTAGATGTCACGTGCAAGCCGTTTTCAAGCAGCCTCCATGTGGCAGTTGTAATGCACATGTTGGTCCTAAAACAAAACCATGATCCCTCATGAAGACCTATGATTCTCATCATCCCATTGATGGAGGGTAGTTATTTTTGTTCAAGCAGTTACTGCAAGGCAGCGCCACTGCAAGGCAGCACCCTGTCATTCTTCTCTCATACCTGTGCAGCTTCCTTCTGTTGAGTCAGACCACTGGCCCATCTAGTTCAGTATTGTTTATTCTGACTGGTAGGAGCTATCCAGGGTGTCAGGTGAGGTGTTTTCCCAGGGACTGAACCTGAGAGCTTCTGCATGCAAAAGAGGGGCTTTGCCTAGTGAACTACAGCCCTCTCCCATACTTCTTACAAATGCACCCCCCCCCACTTTACAAATGTGCAGAGACATAAAAATACAACAGTAGGAAATCCAGCTTATTGGGGGGGGAAGCACTGCATTTGTTGGGGTTGGTGGTCAAACTTCCCTGCTAGAATGTAAAATTTGTAAGAACTAGTAGCTGCAGATGAACAAGGTCAGGATGTGGCCTCTTGGGGTATTTCTTTAACTCCTCCTTGTATCAATGGAGGAATTTAATCTCCAAAGTAGAGACCCCATCTTCAATAAAAGGGAACTCTGTTGCCCCCCAAAATGATACAATATCAAGGAGGAGCTTTGGGATATGTGTAGCAAATTTGTGTGCTGCTGTAAGTCACCATGACCCTTGCTTTTGAAAACCCCAAGATCAAGTGATCTTCCAGTTCCTCCCTGTCTTGGAATACTTTGGCTTTTTGATCCCCAGCCCTGCTGTTTGTACTTGACACCTTCTGATGCTCAGAACTATCCATATCTTTATTTGCTTTCTTCCTCTCACTGGACTTCAGATAACAACAAACTGGAAGCAGGCAGGGTTGTAGGTCAGCCCTGTGCTCAGTCTTCACAGTGGCCTGGCCTCCGTCCCTGTTCCTTTCCTGTCAGACGCAGCCATCTGGTTCTGCTGTTCACCTCAGGCACATGGCCTGGATTCACGTGGCTGTTCTGGCCTTTGAGGCTGGGCCAGTCCGTTCCCTCCTCCTCTTGCAACAGCAATCAAATCCCAGCAGCCGTGTGTGATCCAAAAAATAAAAAGGAACTGGATCAACTTCCTTTCACCCTCCCTCGAGTTCCTGTCCCTGCAGGAGGACAACTTGCCCCTAAATGAGCTGATGATTCCACAGCTGGGTTGTGTTGAATATGTAAGCGAGAGACTAACCTCCAGAACCTGCTTCAAAGAAGACAACCTAGGAACTGCCACACTGAATCCAAGTCAATAGTACGATGATAGGCAGAAAATGTTCAAGACTATTTGTCTTGGATGAGTGTTTTCTAAATGATAGCAAGGCTCAGATTTTTTTAAAATTAAAATTGGAGGAGTACCTTTTCTTTTGCGAAAAAAGTTTGCTTTTTAGGGTGCAAAAGAGTTGACTCACCTGCCCTCCAAGGAGCCGATTATAGGCATTTCTACATGGTCACTGACCTGAATATGCTTCCCAATTAGAAAGAAGTTGGCCCAGATCAGTAGCTCCTTCAAAAATGCAACAGGCAGTTTCTTCTGGTGGTTGGTAACTTTGCCAGGTCTCTGCAGTGGGAGTGATTGAAGGATTCAGTCGCATCCCCTACAAATATACAGGTCCAACCTTGTTATACATGGATTTTTTTAATACACGGATTTGACTCAACACAAATGCTCACTGCACATGAGAAAAAATGTGCTGAGAAGGGGCACAAAAATGTCCTTGGAGAAGGGGAAAAATGCACCCCTTTAAAATGCTTTTCTTACTGTTGTAGAGATTTTTATCTCAGCATGTTGAGAAGGGCCCTTTAAATTAAAGGAAAACAGTCCTTTGCAATAGTTAGAGAGAGGATAGCCAGCTGACAATCCATCAATCATTCTCTCTCCAAGCAACCCAAGTCCTTTCCCCCTGAACACCTGAAAGAAAGATAATCCTTTCTAAGCCCCTGGAGAGTGACTGATTGTTGGATTGTCCTCTTAATGACTCTCTCTTAACATCACAAAGGTCAGCTGGCTGTTTTAAATCACCTGAACATGGATTTTTGCCACCCATGTTAGTTCTGGGAACTAATGAGTAATGAGACTCAACCTGTAGTAGTGCCCTCAGTGGAGGTGGATGTTGCTTGTGGTGAGTATTTTGGACTGCCAGGGGAGATTTATGACCTTGTTTCTTATTTATTACCTTGTGCACGCTGTTGTGCACTTGTATACTATTTGGGAATTAGTGCCTGAAATGAAGAAGTTTCAAAATGTTGACAAAGAACTCTGATATGACATCCAAGTACCACCATTAGGCGTGTTTCCTGACAGGGATTTAAAACTGGCTATATATATATATATATATATATATATATATATATATATATATATATATATATATATATGCATATTACCCAATACTGTCCCCCTCAACTTAAGAAATGTAAGGTGTGTTGTTTTTTTAAATGGGAGATACTGATCTAGCTCTCACAGGTGTAGCATACCTTGTGCCCTTGCTGTCTTAAGTTCTGTAGAGCTACTTTAGATGGCCTAAGTTTAAAATAAATACATTTTGTCTCAGATAACATGGGGGGCAGTGTAAATGCTGCAACTCTGACCAAGGAGTATCTTGATCTGCTGGGAGGAGGCAGGGCAACTATATTTACTGAAGTGACCTGTATACTAGGTTTGGAATTGAGAAATTAGATTTGATAAGTAAATGAATATAATACAGTGACACTGTAACAGTGTTAAAAGATTTACATCCTGTCCCTCATGATTTTAAATTAAAAGGATGGTGATAGTGGTTAAATTGTAAGTACTGTATGTTTTCCTTAGGCTTTCCTGGCCCTGCTTTATTCCACTTCTGTAATACTCCTGTTCTCAATCTAATGAAAGGCACAATATAGCCAAGCCATTTTCATCCTTTTCCAGCTCACAGCACACTGTCAAGGCACTAAAATTGTCAAGGCACACTCCCAGTTTTTTACTTACATCAAATTACTACATTACAATTAATTTTAAGAACATAAGCACAGCCCCACAGATCAGGCCATAGGCCTGAAATTAATTAATTTTTAATTAATATAATTAATACAATTAAATCATTACATGACAAAGGGCACAATCCTAACCAGGTCTACTCAGAAGTCCTATTTTGTTCAATGGGGCTTACTCTCAGGAAAGTGTGGTTAGGATTGCAACCAAAGACTAGGGGGGACATGGGGGGGAATGTGCCTGTGGGACTTACTTCTGAGTAGATCTGGTTAGGATTGGGCTTTTGGTTGCACTCTTTTCTCAAATACAGGAGCAGGCAATTGGCACTTCTCTCTCCTTCTCTCCCCTACCCTACCCCATCCCACAGGCACATTCCCCCATCTCATAATTGCAGTTAGCACCTCTCCTACTGTCTCTCCTACTACTCTCCTCACTTGTCTGCAAATTCCAGAGGTCCAGAATCACTTACCTCACATTCTTCCCCCATTGCCTGCTCCTGTATTTCAGAAAAAAGTGTGACCAAAAGCCCAATCCTAGGCATGTCTACTCAGAAGTAAGTCCCATTATAGTCATTGGGGCTTACTCCCAGGAAAGTGGGGCTAGGAGAGGAACGTGAGAGCCAGGCTCAGGCATGTCTACTCAGAAGTAAGCCCCATTATAGTCAATGGGGCTTACTCCCAGGAAAGTGTGGATAGGATTGTGGCCCAACGCCCCTCCTCTGAAAGGCAAAGGCACGGCAGGGAGGGTCGCTTTGGGGAGCTGCAGGCAACTGCTGCAAGGAAAAGGGACTTTCCTGGACCCTCAGCCAGCCCATTCTTAGGCTGGTGGCCTCAGCAGACCCCCTGGCTTCCTACCTGCTTGCCTTCCTCAGGCTCCCTCCTCCTCACTCCTCCGGGACCTCCTCCAGGCTTCTCTCTCTGCCTAATCAGCATGCAGGGCAGACAACAAAGGACTTGATACCCAATCCTAGGCATGTCTACTCAGAAGTAAGCCCCATAATAGTCAACGGGGCTTACTTCCAGGTAAATGAGGATTGGGTTGCAGCCTTCCTCTTGCTAAGCAGCAGGAGATGCAAAGCAGCAGTGGCTCCTGCTGAGGGTCAAAGTGTGCCTTGGCATCAGTTGAAAGCCTGCTGATATAGCCTGTCCATTCCACTTCGCTGCTAAAGTCTGGGACCTGCTAAAGTTGAAATCACTGCTGAGTCACCCTAATGGATGCCCAGCAAGTTGGCAACCTGTAAGCTAAGGCAGTTCCAAAAAGGCCTTTATTTCTCCTGCTTATAGCCCCTGGGACTTGGTGTGTCTAATCCCAGCGAATTAACCATGATGAATCACAACTCTTCCTCCAGGGCATGGGAAAGCCCCCTTTTGAGCCTCCGACCCTGCCCCTGTTACCTGAAAGATGCTGAAAGAAGGTAGCCTTGGTGGTTTGTTCTTAGCTTGACAGTAAATTAGAGCTAAAAAAATACCTCTAATTGGAAATTAAGAGAGAGAGAGAGAGAGAGAAGGGGTTACCTTTCAGCATTTTCCTTTCAAGTTATTCTGGATGATTACATGTTGAGTAATCCTGCGTGACCCACCCTTTTTTGTTTCTCTTTTGCTGTAGGACTATCCAAAAAATCGACATCCTGGCTGGAGCAGGGGATCCGTGGCCTACCATGCAGGTGAGCAAGAGCCAAACTTAGAGTATGATATAAAGCATGGATCGGGGGCTGCGCTAACATGTGTAGCTTTGCTTTTTATTTGATTTCCCCCAACAAACAAAGCAAAATTCATAATAAAACCAGTTAAAAAGACAGTAAAAGCTATTGAATGCAACACACCTAAAATAACATAATTGCCTTTCCAATTGCTTTCTGCGAAAGAGGTGTCTTCACCGTTCTGTGGGGGATATTGAAGGATTGAACTAGTAGCTAGAATGGGGCTTCTAGACTTGCTCAAGTGGCCGGAGTGGTGCCCCCACAAGTGAGCTTCCCCAGATAATGTGATTGTGCAAAGAGTAGTGCACATTGCTGTCAGGAGATTTAAAGGCCGAAGAAGTGTGTGAGTTGCTGTCAAGGCTTGGTGTCTTGTGATTGTATTGCATATGTGCTGAATACCAGTTGCAGGGGAACAAAGGTGGGTGAGAGGCATGCCTTTCTCTCTTGCTTGTGAGTTTCCCAGAGTACCTGTAAATGCAGGAACAGTGCTGGCTGAAATTGCAGGGGCTTGAAGGTGGGGTTGAGCAGGACTATAGCGGTTAGATGGTATGTAATCCTCCCCAGGATTAATAGAACCAGAATAAATTATGCAAGTAAGGGATGTATACAACTGTACTTTCTGTGTCTTGGTCAGGCTTTAGAATTTTTTCCTAGTGTAGAATATGGAGGACCTTAATGCAGAATTTGATTAGTGTCCCTCTATAGATCCTGGATATCAAGAAGAAGCTCTTTGTTCTGCAAAGAGAGATGCTCTTTGCACTCTCACATAACACCAGAACTAGGGGACATCCACTAAAATTGAGTGTTGGGAGAGTTAGGATAGGCAAAAGAAAATCTTTTTTACTCGGCGTGTGGTTGGTCTGTGGAACTCCTTGCCACAGGATGTGGTGACAGCATCTGGCCTGGATGCCTTTAAAAGGGGATTGGACAAGTTTCTGGAGGAAAAATCCATTATGGGGTACAAGCCATGATGTGTATGTGCAACTTCCTGACTTTAGAAATGGGCTATGTATCAGAATGGCCAGATGCAAGGGAGGGCACCAGAATGCAGGTCTCTTGTTATCTGGTGTGCTCCCTGGGGCATTTGGCTGTGAGATACAAGAAGCTGGACTAGATGGGCCTATGGCCTGATCCAGTGGGGCTGTTCTTATGTTCTTATGCAACAAACCTTTGAGTGGCTCTTTTGGCCTAGTTGCCTGCCAGTGTGATGTGAATACTGTAGTTACCCCATTCTTAAAAGTGAGGCTGCAATATTTAGGTGATGAATCAAGTGATCAATTAAGCAGATGCTTCTGGGGTAGCTGTAGCTTTGCAGCTTTTAATTCTTTATTGTTTTAGTATGAGTAGTACCAAAAAACAAAACAAAAAACTGCCACCATTTCAGAAGAGGCTTTCTCTCTTCCCTTGCATTTCAATAGATGCATTTCCTTTGGTATGCAAGAGAAGGAAGAAGCCTTCTTCTAAAATGGTGCTTTGCTGCACTCTTCTTTTTTGGTAAGAAAAAAAGAACTTGTAAGAAGTTCATACTCTGCAGATGTGAAGAAAAATTTAGGTTGAAATCCTGGTTGCAGAATTACAGCTGTGAATATTTCACTACTGTGTTTATTTTTAAAGGTACTGATGGAGCCTGATTATCTGCTGATTTTACATTCACTGATATGGCTCAGCGCATGTGCCCCAGACCCACATTGGGCCAGACTCGGCCCCACCTGAACCCTCTGAGGGAGATCTCTGAGGGAGCTGTGCTCTGGTCCCCTCCATAGGACTTTCTGAAGCCTGCAGAGGGCGGATGCGTGCTGCCTCTGTGGGCTTCAGAAAGCCCTCTGAAGGGGCCAGAACACAGAGGTGGGGCTGAAAATCAGATTCATTTTATCTGCAATTTTCAGTATCTGCAGGGGGGTCTGACAACAGATCCCCCACAGGTACCATGGCCCCACCTGTAGTCTTATTTAATAACAAAAGATGCTTGTTTTTATCCATTTATTTGTAAACATGATGGATCATGTTACAAACATTTAGTGATTAAGATTTCTTTAATGGATGGCATTTTTAAGTAGCATGGACAAATGGAAGCTTTGTAAAGGTACATAGCATAGGATTCAGTTTTCTTATGTGCCAGATGGTCTCCAAAACATGTTGCCCTTCTTCCCTAAGAGATATGTTGGTAGGATGCTGGCAGGAGATGGGACATAGTGTTGGGTAGAGAGGACAGATCTTTCTGTCCTCTTCTGATCTTTCTCTTCTTTCTGATCTTTCATCAGGCTCATTAAACCTGTCTGAAAGTGAGACTCACTGTGGTCTGTGTTCAGTGCCAGGGCTCAGCCCATGCTACTAAAGAGTGCTTCTGAGCATGTGCAAAGAGAATTTCCCTGACACATCTGAGGAACAGCAGCTAGGCCTTGCACATCTGGAATTGTGATTTGGAACACAATTTCAGATTTCAGTGGTGGGAGCAGCGTTTGTTTGGCTTGGTGCGTAGAAGCATTGTGTAAGCCAAATACTTCTGAAGCCTGATCACATGTGGTCTGAAAAACAGGGAGACGACCGTTTTCCCTTTGCCCTCCCTAAAAGACATCCCTAATTTGGGGAAAGGCTTTCAGGCCAAACATAGTGACTTTTATGCAGGCTTCCTCTGCAGCACTTTGTCACTTGCTACAAGTGTGCTGTTGGTTCAGGCAATGGAGAGAGGGCGTCCTTTTTCTCTGCTGTAACTAAGCTTAAATGCATGTAACTGAAACCATTGTATATGCTTCTCTGTTTGTTCTTCCTGAAGCCCCCTCCCTCTCTCAGCATCTTGATTATAAACCTTTGGGGCAAGGGTCTGCCTTCTCATTCTAAGTAAAGTACCATGAATACCCAATGATGCGATGATGCTCTATACATTTCTAAACAGTAGTATCCTTGGGTGGAAGGAAGCTCATTGGTAATATGAGGCTCTAAAGTTAGGCTTGGTGCCAAAAAGGCTTGCAGCCTCTTCCCCACCCACCCCTGGCCCTGTACATAGTTCTTCTCCTCCTTTTGTCCTCACAACAACCCTGTGAGGTAGCTGAGGCTGAGAGGTAGTGACTGGCCTAAGGCCACCCAGGAAGCTTCATGGATGTGCAGGGCTTTGAACCTGCATCTTCCAAGGTCTAAGTCCAACCCCTGAAGTTGGTTTTAATTCAGCACATATTAAGTTGTTTAGACTCTTCCTCAGGGAATTTTTATTGTATGTCAAGAATAAACCTCTTGGACATTGTGCAAGCACTGTTTGTTTTTCTTAAATAGGGTTAGAGTATAATGTCTGCAAATTGAAACCAGAACATGAAACCATAGTTTGAAGTGGGCTTGTGGACTGTGGTTTGTGTTGCCTGAGCAAGCTATGGCTGTAAGTTTTCCCATCGCTTGGCTTTCAGAGTGACAAGCAGGTTTTTGCAGGTGTCAACTTGAACCTGCCCTCTGGGAACAGAACTTAACTAGTTTCAGTATGTGATTGGGAACTTGCCTTAACTTCAGCTAATAGACCACAGTCATTGCTCACTGTGGTTAGTGCAAACAAGCTAAGTCTCAACTTGGTTTTAATGGGAAAATTAACTATCTGAGGAAGACAGCTCAAGATTCTCAAGGTAAGACTCTTGCCCCACTCCCCCTTTGAACCTTCAGGCTTCAGGGAAAGGTGTACCCTCAGACACATCTACCTTCCAGGGTTAAGTATGACAGTGCAAACTGGTAATAGCAGGCAGGCAGTCTCTTGGTTAGTTTATCTACCATTTTGGTAGTCTCATTCTCATCCTCTGATAAGCTTCTGAGGAACCCCATGTTCCTAGAGCCACAGTTTGAAAAACACTGAATTGAGTGAGACAAGCTTTTACTTGAATCCTTCTTCTCTCCTGCCCATCCATCTTGCTTCAGCTGGATTGTAGGTCTGACTTCAGCATGGCCTTCAGTAGAGCCTCTTAGCCCCACCGACCCCTTCTGTTCCACTCCTTCACCTTACCTGCGCAAAAGTTCCATCCTCTTGGCTTGGCAATTTTCCTCTGTGTTGATAGTCTTGCAGGGGTTAGTTCCTGCCCTTTTTTCCCAGAACTGGCTGCCAGAGGAAGTTTGAGTGAAGAGCCCTGTCCAAGAGTCAGCTGTTTCTCAGGACCTTGTTTCTTTATGGTCCGTGAAGCAACTGCTGATATCAGGGCAGGTGATTTCTTGGGAAAACGGTCTAAAATCTTAAGTAAATAAATAAGGTTTGCATGTGTGTGACAGCACTGGTCCTGTGCCAGCAAATGACCAGTTTGCACTGGAGCTGTTCAGTGTATGCCCTTGCTGGGTTCAGCCTGGGTCCAGATCTTAGCTCCGTGGTAAAACCACAGTTCTTCATTTCTCCACTGGCATTTATTATAACAACCTCTCATCATGATGTGAGTGGATGGTTGAGGAAATGCTATCTGTCCATGAGCTTTACTGTATAGATTGGGCTATGTACTGGTTGCACTTGTAAATAGTTTAATTATGTAATAAAACTTTATTAATCCACACACATTTGCATACAAGTATATACAAAACACAATAAAACTTAGTTACATGTGCCTTGAGCAAACCATGAGTCAGGTAATTTCCCTGTTTATCCAGCTTCCTGGTTTCCAGGGTGACGAGGAGACCTTGTCGGACTTTCTTTTACACACAGGGCCAGGACTTAGCTTGGTAAGATAAATCATGGTTTCAGTATACATTTGGAATGGAGTCGGAGTTAAGGCAACAAATTACCATTAAGCATTATGCCTGCACCAGACCTCTGGGTGCTTTCACTGGGAATATAATTTCCTGAAGAAGAGCCTGAGTCCTAAGAACAGTGATATGGTTTCTCTTTATCTTGCTTTGTAAAAATAAAATTTGTTTAATAAAGTTCCATTTTTAAAATGGAAGCAATAGAAAAGGCCTGCTTGGTCAGGCCAAAAGTCTACCTAGTCCAGCATTCATCTGGGGATTTGGAGTTGGGTGCCATCAGTATGCTGATGACACTCAGCTCTATCTCTCCTTTCCACCTGACTCCAGGGTGGCTGTCTCTGTCCTGGAGCGTTGCCTGGAGGCAGTTGGGATCTGGATGAGGGCGAACAAGCTGAGATTAAATCCGGACAATACAGAGGTCCTCCTGGTGCAGAAATCCACGATGCGGGTGCTGGACTATCGCCCTGCTCTGAATGGGGTTGCACTCCCCCTGAAAGAGCAGGTTTGCAGCTTGGGGGTTCTCCTGGACTCGCAGCTCCTCCTGGATGTCCAGGTGTCAGCTGTGGCCAGGGGTGCCTTTGCCCAGCTTCGGCTGGTGCGCCAGCTGCGGCCATACCTGTCTCAGGCGGATCTGGCCACGGTGGCCCATGCCATAGTGACATCAAGATTAGATTATTGTAACGCGCTCTGCGTGGGGCTGCCCCTGAAGACGGTCCGGAAGCTACAACTAGTGCAGAATGTGGCAGCTCGTGTAGTTGCTGGGGGTCGGCGGTTTGACTCCATCACGCTGCTACTCTGGCGGCTGCACTGGCTGCCCGTTCGCTTCCGGGCGGAATTCAAGGTGCTGGTTATGACCTTTAAAGCCCTAAACGGCTTGGGACCAGCGTATTTGAGAGACCGCCTTCTTCCGTATAATCCGGTCCGTTCTCTAAGGTCATCAGAAGGGGCCCTGTTGGTTGTGCCGTCCTTGAGAGTGGTGAAGGGAATGGCAGCCAGAAACAGGGCCCTTTCGGTGGTGGCACCTGCACTATGGAATTCCCTCCCCTCTGAATTGAGAGCAGCTTCCTCATTGTTAATGTTCCGGCGGGGCCTGAAGACTTTTTTTTTCAGGAAAGCCTTTGAGGCACCATAAGGGCTGTTTTTATAAATTTTTAACTTACGTCTTTTACTGCGTGCTTTCAGTCTGCTGCCATGTATTTTATCTGTTTTTAATTGTTTTTAAGTGTGTTGTAATGTTTATCTGCCTGTATTTTTTAACTTGATTGTTAGCCGCCTTGGGTGCCCTTCATGGAGAAAGGCGGAATACAAATCCAATAAATAAATAAATATTCTGTCTCTCACAGTGGCTCCTAGTTGCCTCTGTCAAGCCCACCGCTACGAGAGAGAGGCACACCTCTGTCCCACCATTGCTACCCTATAGCTGGTAGGCAGAGGCAGACTTCCCCTGAACCTGGAGTTTAGTGGGCTGTCATCCTGACTAGTAGCTATCGATACACCTGTCCTCTGTAACTTGTCCAATTTCTTTTTAAACCCATCTGAGCTAATGACCAACACATCTTGGGGCAAAGAATTTTACAGGTTAATGATGCTGCAAAAGAAGTACCCTCTTTTGTCCAGTTTCATTGGATGATGCCTGGTTTTAATACTGTGAAAGAGAGACAGTTTTCTCTCTCCACACGGTACATAACATTGTAAGTTTCAATCTCATCCCCCTTATCCCTTTCTTAAAGCTTTCCCCCAAGCCTAAAAGTCCAAAATGCTCTTGCCTCATGATCTCTGATCATTTTGATTCCCTTCTTTTGCACCTCTTCCAGCATTTGGGAAACCCTCCCCACTGGAAAGCCTTTCCTTTCATCCTGGTTTCTGAGATCTCAGTGGATGTTGCCCATGTAGTTTCTGGGATTGTCACTCCCAAATCGGCCTTTTCAGCCACACTAGACGCTGTTCCAGAACCACCATTCAGAGCGCGATACCATAGTCTTTCGAGACTGAAGGTTGCCAACAGTTTCTAGCTTATCTTCATGCCCAAGGGCTAGAAACTTGCTTTTTAGCAAAAGGAGTGAGCGCCATGGTTCTAAGGATGTTGAATTCTGTGCTTGCAAGGAATGGTGACATACAGACAGGTCTGCTTACAATAGAGTTTAGGCTTGCTGTAAAAATAAGGCAACATAGATAAACACTTGGTGCCTCTGGCAACTGTCCACTCTTCCTAGGGAAACCTGCCTCACGATTTAAGATCCGTTGTTCCAAGCCAAAGTCAAAAGATCGCCTGTTCCTCAGATACGAACTCTGTGGCCAGCTGGCACCTGCAGTTTTTTCCAGTCACAGCCAGAAACATCCCAGTTTCCCTAGCCTTTACCATCTGTTATAGATTTGGCTTGTGATCTCTGATAGTCTTCTCTGTATCCTTGAGCTGTAGCTCTCCTCCCCTTCTCCTTTTCAGTAGCCAGGTCACATCCAGGGACTGTGGTTTTTACTGTGTGGCTTCGACTGAGGTGCTCTTAGAGTTTGTGTTGAGGACCCAGAGGTGGCTTGTGCTTGGGAGATATCAGTGTCCATGCCAGGACTGCTTTCCATGGGTCTGGTTTACACACCATGTGCAGCTGTATTCTGCATGATGTCCCCTAACATCATTCACACACGGCATGTTCTTGGCTTAGAACAAGCCAAGATTTGTTATCTGAACCTGGTGGTTTTCCTTAAGGAGGCCGTTGCATGTCTTTGACTAGAAAAAACCAACAACTTCCTTCAATCATTTGGGGTTCCCAAAACTACTGACTAATTTTACTGTTCCATCGTTCCCACAAATGGGGTTGAGCAGGTGCTGGCAGACCCCCCTTGTAGTATCTCTTGGGATCAGACTAATGGTGTGCCTGAACCCATGTTTACATGGCATTCTTACCTCCTTAGCAGGAACAATAACCTGCTCTTGCTTTGGGGAAAGGGTCCCTGTAACACCATGTCTTGTGGAGAGACCAGGGTGTGGGTGTAAAGATGGATAACTGGGAACCTGAGAGTGGGGGGGTGTAGTCCATTCTGCAGCATGTGTAGAACAAGTCTGGATCTCATTCCTAGAATGCTCAAAGAGCAGCCAGACCCAAATCATGTATTGGGTCTTTGCCATGTGATTGTGTAGGTGCGGTCTCAGTTGTGCTTGTATGTAGCTGCTATAAGGGGCCATGGCTTGCATTAGGGCTGAGGCGGTAGATTATGCTTAACCCTTTAACTGTGTGCTATTTTGCCAGAAATTGCACCTGGTTATTAAGGTGAGAGGGGAGATGGGCTAAACCCCCTACTCCCCAAAGAAGCCCACCTGGAGGTTTTTCCAGTCCACTGCTGTTTCCTCCCCCTTTCCTGTGCCTGCGGAGTGGAGGGGATTCCCTAAAAGGCACTTTTGCTGGCCAGCCTTCATTATTTTAGACACACTCTGGAATGTTTACACAACATCATTTCCAATGTTTCCTGGGCAACAGGAGAAAATATTTACTGCCCTTTTGCCGACCAGGCCTCCCTCCTTCATGGAGACAAAGGGCCTTGGCCACGTGCCTTGTGTTCCAGGCGCCCGCACCGCACCGGCTGCATAGCTGAGGAGCTGGGAGAGACAAATCGGGTGCCAAGGCCTTTTAAGTGGTCTGTGTCCCAGCCCCCTTCCCCTCCTTTTTGTTGTCTGCTCGGAGGCAGCAAACTGCTCTGGCCACCAGGTTCCAAGCTTGCTTGACTTTGATCATGGATGGAGAAATAGTGGGTTTTGCCCTCTTCGGCTTGGCAGGGCAGCATGCCTGATTGGCTGAATCAGCTTGTTTAGCCCGCGAGGGACTGTTTGAACAGGAATTATGGGAAGCTTCCTCCACTTTTGGGCCCTGGCGAGGCATGCATGGCCTTCTTGCCAATATCCTTAATCAATCAAAACCAGGCCCCTCTCAAGTGAGGGCTGTTAACAAATCAAGATTTGGAGCCAATAGCTCCAGGGTTGATATCCTGAGATGCACAACCCCTGTTTACATTCCAGGTGGTTTCTTCCATGCTCTTCTCCCCCCCCCCCAACTTTCCTACTAGCCATGAAGGTTATCTCTGGGGTGCTGTACCCTGTTGTGAAGAGACCTTGCTGCAACTTATAGTAATGAGCATTTTTTTAGACAATCAGAATCCTTTGTCTCAGCCACCTGCACTTCCAAGTTTTCTTCTCCATCCGTTCACCTTTCGAATGTGTAAAATCAAAGCATAGAGTGATTTAAATAGGTTTGAGCTTTGTTCCAGAGGTTTCTCAAACAGAGGTAGATAAGAAAAAAAGGATCCTGTATTGCAAGATGATGCGCACACTTCAGGCTTTGTGGGATCTATGTTGTTTTTTACTAAAACCACCTGGTATTGTGGCAAAATTGTGGCTCTGAAAATCGGGCTTCCATTTTGAGTTAAGGAACGAATAGGGTGCCTCTGGGCATCTGCTCAGCCCAGGAGGTTATGTTTTGTGCCAGAACCGAGCTCACAGTTCTCTTACACAAAAATCCACTTCTGGTTTTCCCCGAAGCTTTCTTCATGTCTAAAGCCCACTTTTGATACAGAAAACCTTTTTGCTGCTGCAACCGTTAAATTGAGATTTGCTGCAAATCCCTCATCGATCTACCTGTAGATGTTGATCTACTTTCTACTCACTAGTGCTGCTTTCTGCAGAGGTACCTTCAGAGCTCCCTATTTACTCCTTACTTACTTACTCAAGAGAACCCCCCCCCCTTGACTTGGCTGTGTAGAAGGACCCCAATGCTCATAAGTGCCTGCCAACAAAAGTGACCACCTATTCTGGTTGGGGAGTTCATAATAGCAATGTTAAAATTGCAAAATGCAACATAATTCAGCTTTCTCTTAAGTGTAGTGCCAAATTACTCCTTGACTGCCCCAAGAAAAATGGTTCATACCACTTTTCAGCTATAAGCGATGGTGAAGAAAAACAGGCGAACATAGATCCACATGTTGACTTGTGCTTGCTGACAGTGAGGCCTCTGATTGGCTGAACTGATGAGACATCACTAAACATTCAAAAGTTTTCTACCCTCAGGAAGTGAGCAGCAATGGGATATTTGCAAACCAGCTTCTATGGGAGGAAGGGATTTTGTGATGTTTGGTGAAAATTAATGCCACACACAGACCTTGGGGCTGGAGAGTCTGGGGCAAGGGAAGGTGACTGAAGGGAAGGGGGTAGAGTAGGCAGTAGGATGAAGAACCAGAGGAAAGAATAGATTGAGAGCAGAGGTGAAATAGGATGCTGGGGAAAGAACATTAATGGAGCCAAGAGTCAGTTGTGCAGGGCCTGGATTTCTCACACACTGGTTTGATTGCAGGTGTCTAATTGTCTTATTAACATAAAAAGGCCCCACTGAATCAGGCCAAAGGTCCATCTAGTCCAGCTTCCAGTGGCCTCACAGATGCCTCAGGGAGCACACAAGACAACAAGAGACCTGGATCCTGGTGGCACTCTCTTGCATCTGGCATTCTGAGGTAGCCTACTTCTAAAATCATTGAACATACATATCATGACTTATAATCTGTGATGGAGTCTTCCTCCAGAAATTTGTCCAATCCTCTTTTAAAGGCATCTAGGCTAGATGCTATCACACACATCCTGTGGCAAGGAGTTCCAAAGACTAATTACACACCGGGTAAAGAAATATTTTATTTTGTCTGTCATAACTCTCCCAACAGTAAATTTTAGTGGATATCCCCTGGTTCTGGTGTTGTGTGAGACGGAATAGACCATCCCTTTATCTATCCCCTGCATAATTTTGTATGTCTCAAGCACGTCCCCCACGGAACCTTTTTTCTAGACTGAAGAGCCCCAAATGCTATAGACTTTTGTCATAAAGGAGGTGTCCCAGCCCAGTAATCATTTTTGTTGCTCTCTTCTGCACCTTTTCCATTTACACTATATCCTTTTTGAGATGTGATGACCAGAACAGGACACAATACTCCAGGTGTGGCCTTACCATCAATTTGTACAGTGGCATTATAATATTGGCTGTCTTATTCTCAATACCTTTTCTAATGATCCTAAGCATGGAATTAGCCTTCTTCACCACCGCTGCCGCATATTGGGTCAACACTTTCATTGAGTTGTCCCCCAGGACTCAAAGATCTTTCTCCTGATCTGTCACAGATAGCTCAGAACCTTATATATGAAGTTCTGATTTTTTGCCCCCGTGTACATTACGTACACTTACTTTAATTGAAATGCACCTGCATTCCATCTGCTCACATTATCAGAGTAAAAAGTCCAGCTTCTCACATCAGTGGACCACAGTGGCTTTTGTTATAGGGAGTCTCCCTAAGTTGAGAGGGGAAAAATATTTTAGCTCTACATAGCATACTTGGTCCAAGTTGTGGTTTGGAAGCAAGTTATGGCTTTGTTATGGACCGCTGTACGAATGAGAGATTCCTGCTTCTGAAGGAGGCTGTGCTCTATCTAGTGGACCGGAGGAAGCAACAGAAAACTTTCCAATTCCCTAGCGGCTATAGAACAGAGTAAGGGCAATGTATAGCTAGTCAGCAGAAATGTCTGACACCTTGAGCAATCTTCTCAAATCTCCTGTTTTGATACCTCCAGCTGTCAGCAAATGGTTTCTCTGTCTCCTTTTATCTTGGGGAGCATTCTTTTCCTTCTGGTTTCTTCTGGCCATTTTCTTCATGACCAGAATACTATGGCCTGAAAAGTGGGGCTGAACTGAAATTTTGGGAGTTCCAATTTCATTAGAACTTTTGCATGATTGATGAGGAAGAACCTTTCCCAAACCACTAAGCAAATTGCACACAACCTGAAAGTACATATTTGGCTTTGTCCAAGTTCAGAACACTAATTTGTGTATTAGAGCATAAAATGAGCCTTGCTGGATCAGGCCATCTATTTCAGTTTCCTGTATCTCCTGTGGTCCACCAGATGCCTCAAGACAACAAGACACTTGTATCCCATTGCCACTTCTTTCCATCTGGTTCTGATATTGTGCAAGAGAAAAGAACTTCCCTCTTGATACATTTTAATCATGTCCTATTAGGTGCCTTTGTTCTAGATGGCAGTTACCCAAGATTTGATCCATCACAAATGGCTCAGAGCCCACGTGTGTAATGTGAAATTTTGATTTCTTGCCCCAAAGTACATCACTTTACACTTGCTTACATTAAAGCACATCTGCTATTTTCCCGCCCAGTCCCCCAGTTTGGAAAGATTCATCTGGAGCTCTTCACAATCCATTCTAGACTTCACCACCCAAAAAAGTTTTGTGTCATCCATAAACTTGGCCAGCTCTGAGCTGATCCCCAACTCCAGCTCATTTATAATTCTTGGGGCATGCAACTTATCACCTCTCTCCATTGTGAACAGCAGCCGATTCCCTGACAGTTGAGTTTTCTCAGGATCATTTGGTGGGGGTCTGTGTCAAACATCTTCTTAAAGTCCAGGTTCTCCAGAAGTTCTCCTAGCCTCTTTCCCAAACTGCATAGCTGAGATGCTTTGTTTCCTTTTTCACAGATGATGGCAAGATCTTTCATGGGAGTGGAGTAGGGGACCCCTTTGGGCCTCGCTGCTACAAGGGAGACATCATGGGCTGTGGGATCATGTTCCCACGTGACTATATCCTTGACAGTGAAGGTGAGGATTGAGAGCTCTGTGCATTGGAACACCAAGTAAGGCAATTCTTAAGTACGTTGTAGTAGAGGCTTGAGTATCACATGCAGGTGTTAATGGACTCTGATCTGGGTTGAAGTGTTTTTGCAGACCATGAAGTATCAAGGTGGGCAACCATAGTTCTTGGGGCCACATCTGTTCCTTGGAGGGCTGGTACCATCAGGCCCAAAGTTATCATGAAGAGTGTATGAAAGGAGTAGCAATCGTGCAGTTTGCTGTTCTGTGGACTTGGGCAAGGTGGTGCAGCCCTTGATCACCACCCTCCAATAAAGCTAGTAACTGGCCCAAATTGTACAGGAAGTGTCACCTCTGTGTGTGGTGATGTCTGTGGGATTTTGGACGGGATTGAGGATTAGAGGACGGGAAACGACGGTGTGATTTCCTTCCTGTCTAATTGCGCAGGACCAGGACTCCTTGGACAAATTATGGCCATGGGTCTCCTTTGGGACAGTATATAGAAGGGGACTGAATGTGC
Organism: Tiliqua scincoides; assembly: GCF_035046505.1. Taxonomy (NCBI): domain Eukaryota; kingdom Metazoa; phylum Chordata; class Lepidosauria; order Squamata; family Scincidae; genus Tiliqua; species Tiliqua scincoides. Next base: position 35,079 of record NW_027101405.1, on the reverse strand, counting down.
TCCATGGCAGGTTTCTGCACAATTCTGTAAACCTTTTCTTTTGGGCAGAGTGGATTGGACTAATTCTGCAGTGTTCAAAACATTCACTAGCCTGTTGAAATCTTTGAGGCCCATGTGCCTGTGTTCATCATTTATGGTCTAAAAGTAACCAGATTATTTTTTTAATACATTTTTGTAAACCTTCCCTGCTTAGTGGTCTGTAGGCTGTATTGCCAGAGGTGACCAGGTGAGTGGCTGCTTACACCTCAATCCGGTGGCTTTGGAGGTGCTGTATCTTCATATTTTTTTAGGCTATTGGTGGCCAATGTGGGCTTGTTTCTTACTTGGTGAAGAAGCCACTCTCCATCTTGAGGACTCTGCCAGAGCAAAGGGGTGCCACAGTTCTGTAACCTTAGTCTCCTGCTTCTTGGGGAAGGGAAGTGCCAGCAGTTCTGAAGGGGAAAGATGGATAGGTAAAGGAGAGCACAGTTTGTTGTGGGGTAGCAGAGAGGAAATTGCAGGAGGCTGTAGATCCGAGTCAGAAGTTCTGTGCCTGTCCTTTAGGATTATTTCTACAACAGGAGGTATTGACTCTTCACCAAAGGTGACATGGATTTGTGGGTGCCCCACAGGTGACAGTGATGACAGCTGCGACACAGTGGCTATCAGGGCCAAACCACGAGGTGTGAGAAATGTCCTGTATCTGCACCAGGAAGCTGAGGAAGAAGACGATGAAGAAGAGGACGGGGAAGATATGGAGCAGGAGCATGAAGGCAAGAAAGTTGTGGTAAGTGATTTGCTGACAGATGCTAGGGAATCAAAAGATGTGTTCCCTATAGCTGCCAGAATGGCAGGGCTGCAACAGTCCTTGAAAGGCCAGTAGGTACGAAATGGGTCCAAAGAAATGAAAAGCAAAGAAAATAACAAACCGATAGTGCTTTTATAATTAGCCTGGAAGAGCAATAGTCATGGCTTAAACCAGGGGGTTCCCAAAGTAGGCATCGAAATGCCTTGGTGTCACAGCACACTTGCAGGGGTATAGTGAGATGACCCTGTTGGCCTCCCCTGCCTGTTCCCCCGGGTGCCACCATCTTGGATCTCACAAAAGTTTGCAAGATGCAAGTTGGTGATGCCCGTGTCTCATGAGATGTGGGTGCTGCCATCTTGGATACTAAAGGCATAAGAAGTAACACAAGGATATTAGACGTTTGATGGGGTGAGTTGCATTCTGTGACTGCATGGTGCAAGCCCAGGAGCCTCAAGATCCAGCATGCTGAAATCTTTGTTTTAACCACTTAAATCTTATTGCTATTCCAAGGCACTGTATATGGTTCTCCTCCTTCAGAATCTGCGAGGTAGATTACTTTAGATACTTGCCTATAAGTCGAGAAATTTCTGCCAACAAATTAAGTGTAAATCATCTCCTAGCCTTATCTGTGAGGTCACTCGGGGTCAGGGCTCTTGTAGCAGTAGAGATAATGACAGGGCAATCAATTTCTACATTGACCAGGCTTCAAGGCAAGCTGCAGCCAAAGTTAACCTTTTCATTGCTCCTGAGAAAAAAAAGCCAGCCAGGGCTCAAGGCTTCCATTTAAATCAAGCAAGCCTCCTTCTCTTTAGCAGACCCGTCTGCACCGTCCTTCCATTTTGGAAATGTTTGGCAGAGGTCTGTGTTTTTTTTAAACACCAGGATGTAATCCTTGTTTCCTTTTGAAACAAAGTCCAAGGCTACAATTCAGTGTACAATTGCTTAACACCTATGAAAAGCAATGGGTCTATTAGGTTGCAACTAGTTGCAGTTAGGTTGTGACTGCTTGCTCACACTCATTCCTTATTGCTTGTTTCTCCGCTGTGAAATGAATTGCACACTCCTGGTTATGTGTGATAATTTATATATGTAGAGCCTCTGGCTTAACACACCTTTAAAGAAGGATTTTATTAATGGTTCTACTGGTATGTTTTTAGTGCACTTACTCTGATAGTGTTTACCGAAAGGGTGTGAAGACCAGAATTTTAAAAGTTAATGAATAAAAATGTATCTTAGGATCTTTTACTATATTTTTTCATATACTGTACAGTTCTTGGGTAATAATTACTGGTAGGTTATTTTTCAGGATCTTGCCTCAGGTAAAATCAGACAATAGTCAGACTCCCCTGTAAGTTTAACCCCTGACTTATCTGAAAATCATAGAAAATGCCATGATTTTTGGCTCAAAACCTGCCCTCAACTTATATGTGAGACTGACTTATACTCGAGAATCTGTGGTAGGCTGAGAGAGAGTGATGAGCTTCATTGCTGACCAGAGATTTGAACCCAGGTCTTCCTAGTGAACATGGAACACTTTAACCACGCTGGGTGGTTTTATGATGTGTAATTTAAAAAAACCCAAGTTTCTAGCTTGTGGCTGCAAGCATAGCCTTGAAAATGCCTGGAAATATTTTAAAAATTGAGATCTGGGTTTAAGAATAAGCAGGGTTTTTAGGAGTTGGGGCATATTTCTTTATTACTAGTTGCTCCCTGTACAGGCTGAAAAATTACTCTCAGTAAGCAAATTTCCCCTAATTTAGACAGGTCATAGCCTTTTTGTGTTAAATTTTTCAGACCATTTTAAAATTAGAAAGCATGTGAGCAGAGCCTAGCAGAGTCTCAGAAGCTGGAGCAAGGTCATGAGAGAATGGGCAGAGAAGGAAAAAGTGGACTGTCATTTTTTACAAAATGAAAAATGAAAAAAATCAGCAAATGAAAGCCAGGATTCTGAATTCTGTGCCCACTTGGAAATTCATTTTGGTGCTTTTAATACATATGTGCAGAATATATGCCATCCTGGAATCCAATTTATTGCATCAAGAAGAAAAATATATGGAGTTACTGTATTGCGCTGTTTGACCACAGTCAGAAAAAGGAGTTTTTAATCTTGTATCTCATTAATCCATCTGTTTCAGTCTCTTGCTATTTTCATTCCGCCAAGTGCTGGCCAGGGATGAGTTACAGTTTCTTCTGCAAAAGATCTGGCTTGCTATGACACCTCAAGGCTTTTTGCTTCTCTCATTGCCTGCAGATAGAAGATCATCTCTTTCTTTGAATATCCTCTTATCATAATCTCTTAGCTGGGTTTATGTTTTGTTGCTGTGTTAAGGGTGCCTCCTAGTGGCTTGTTTCAAGAACAGCTTCTGCATGCCTACTCTGAAGATAAGTCTCCCTCCTTCCAAAACTTGGAGGAATCTCTGCAATCTTGGTTTGCGCCAGCTCTGTTCCCCTTGTGAACATGGGCTAACCAACTACGTAAAAGCAAGATGTGAATGGCACCTTGAGAGCAAATCATCAGGGTTGGGACTTAGGTAGTTTTTGCACTTTAATTGCAGTATTAAAATAGCTTACCTCCGTCCCTCTGGAGCTGATAGTCAACCAAGGCTGGGTTTGCAGAAGCTGGTCTTGTGCTCACTTCCTGCCGCATATCTTGACGACCAATCGGTTCACACCAGGATCTTTTCTTCCTCTGCCTGGTTCAGCAAATACAGATTCAGCAGCTCAGCTGACTCTTAACAGTTCTGACTTTCACTTCCTTTTTTTTTTTTCACTTCCAGGTGTTCTTCACACGCAATGGCAAGATTATTGGCAAGAAAGATGCTGTGGTTCCATCTGGGGGTTTTTACCCTACCATTGGCATGCTGAGCAGTGGGGAGAAAGTCAAGGTGGATCTGCACCCACTCAGCGGCTAAGGATCGGGGAGACCAGGAATCCCATCACTCCTTCTGCCATTCCTTGGGGCTGGCCAATTGATTGCTTGGGGATGTTCATCACTGCACTTCCAGCCTCTGTCTTAAGAGGCAACATTTTGTCTGTGGGGCCATATAGGTGTCTGTCATCATCTGAGCCATGTATCTTGTCTCTTTCCTGCTTGATAGCAGCTCCTGTTAGGTCCTTGTGCTGCCTGATGCTGGAAAAAATCTTGAGCCTTGCGTATCCAAGCTGGTCTGAGGAGCCCAAGACTCGCCCTACTCACCACGTTTCATCTGCGCTTCCCTGAGCGGGCAGTGTGGCTTTGAAATGGGTGATAGTCACTCCCTGATCTTTGGAAAGAAGGCTGAGAAGTGGCCTTGTTTAGCTCATTGGTTCCATACTGCAAGCATGTATAGGGCACAATGGGGTATGTTGGTGGAGTTGCTCATGGAACTCTGCAGCTCCTCTTTACCATGGACCATGTGACATTGCTGCAAATATATTGGACACTTGTCACCCCTCTTCACCTGTTACATGCTAGCCCTATAGAGTCTTAACCATTTCTTAGCCTGTCTTTCTTTGGATCCCTCACTGTGCAGCAAATTCCCCCCTTCCTCCTTGCATATGCTCATTTTTCCAGCTAAAACTCCTTTGCTCTTAGAAGATAATGGGCCCCTACCGTCTTTCCTACAAGAGGACCCTGTGCCAGTTTTGAGGCTGGTGTGAGAGAATGCTAGGTGTCTTGGGAAGGGGAAGAGAAAGGGAATCTGTATTTTTTCTGTGTGATAGGACCAGCTTCATCCACACTGTCTCCTTTAAAAAGTTGATGCAGGAGCCCTGTTACAGAATTCTCTTTTGTGAGTTGTGCCGGGATGCCTTCAGGTCTTCTGTGAGGGTGGGCAGTTCTTTTTCCCACCCTCACAGGTATTTATTTACCCCAAATAGGGTAGCAGGTATGTATAGGAGAATGCTGGCTGGGGACGGGGGATTGGATGCAGTTTTCTGGGTGCAGTGCTGCTGTATGTGTCAGTTCACTTTACCTGTCATGTTGGGGTGGGGGGAGGGGAGGGAGAGGCATGGAACACAAATCATGCCCTGCAGTTCATTTCAGAAGATTAACTCTTCCCTCCCCATAACTAGTGCTAGTCCTGAGTGTGCAGCGCTGCCTCTTGTATTGATCCTCTGGGTCACTTGTTCTCTGCATTGTGCTTGCTCTGTTGTAGCCCTTGCCTGTTCTTCCTCTGAAGTTAACAGTTATGCGGGAAGGGTTAAAAAATGAGAGCCTGAAGGCTGTCTTGATGCCATTTGGGGCAGATATGGCTAATACGTAGTAGGAGAAATCCAAGAGCATCAGCTTCCTTCAGGGTTGGGGTACCAGGCAGGTAAAAGACAAGCCAATACAGACTGCAGCTCTTAGGCAGCCTTCCTGGACAAGTGACAGTTCTCTGGGAATGAGACTGAAGATTGTGTACTGTCTCCCCTCTCTGGTGTACTTTGTCACCTGGTGCTGTTGTGACCATCCTGTTCTATAGTGTGTGGGGCAAAGACACTTCAGGCTTAAATGTTGTCTTATCAGCAACCCTTGCTGATTTTTGAGAATGAGATTTCATCCATTTTCAACTGTGACTAAGGCTGCTGTTTTACTGGTTTTACTGATGAATGCTATATTCTCCCCCCCCCTGCAGAATATATGGGGCAAGATGGGGGAAGCTGTGAAATAATGCAAGCAACCGCCTTTGGAGGGAGCCAAACTAATGTATCTCCCTCCCTATTGTGGCCTGCTCTGGGGCTGTGCAGCTTGAGGATACACGTCTAAAGAGAGCACTCTCTTATCTAGCTCTGTGTGCCTCTTTCTCGCTGCATTGCTGTTGACAGAATCTTTATATACTCAGTAAAGCTGAAATTTCCATATTTATCCAGCACTTGAAGATGCTTCTACCTTGTTTAATGTGCATTTACTGCTTTTGCTGCCTTATCTTTATTCAGACTTACAGTTTCATGTGCTGCCTGCCTTTCTTCCCAGTTCTTCAGTTTGTCCTTATTCTCTTACCAGGAAAAAACATCAATGAGTTTTAATGTTTGGATAGTAAAAAGTGGGGAGTAGAAGACTGATAGGACAGGCACAGGACTTGCTGGAAAGGCTACTGCATCTCTTCTCCCTGCAAAATCTAATCACCAGCAACACCAAGGAGAATCAGAGAGACACACTAAACCACCAGTGCTGGAGCAGCCACTATCCCCCTATCCAAGGCTAGCTCTTCCAACAATCCCCTTCTCTTCTCCCACCTGTTTTGGGGAAACTCATGTCATACTGGTTAGGATACAATACAGGGCTCAGAAACTTGTCTTAGAGAAGGTGTGTCTTCCTTTGTGCATAATATGTAGCTGAGTCTAGGATATCCTATACAGGATTGCATATACAAGGTTGCATAGCTCAGTGTTTCTCAATCTGTGAGTTGTGAGCCTAATGGGGTCATAAAGCCTCATTGGGAGGGATTACAGCAATCTTTCAATGCCTGTGCAGGAAAAGGCTTGGATCCAGTCCAATAATGGTACTGAGTTCTTGATGTAACAGCCTCTTCTCACTGTCTTGCCTCACAGTGCAGGCTGTTATGTCACAGGGTTGGTGTGAAGAGTCAGGGTGAAATGGGATGGGCAGAATCGGTCATAGGGCCCCAGTCTCATACTTCATTTATTTGTAGGGGTGATGGCATGAAAAGAGTTGGAGTAGCCAAACCTCTGTTGTGGGGTCAGTAAGAATTCTTGCAACATGAGAGATGCTGTTTGATTTTCAGAGAGAGGATGTATTTTTTTGCCTAGTCAACAAGAGGGGCCTGCAGTGCAGGTAGCCTCCAGCGGGGTAGCTGAATCATAATGCAACTTTTAGGTAATGAGCAAAAATCTGGGTCCATCAAGAGTGATGGGTGGCTGGGGCCTGCTGATGTCAGCCTTTTTGGCCTTAGGCTACTAGGTGTTCATACTGCACGGGAACAAACCTAGTTGGATAAAACTCTGCAACCCATGCCCCTGCTGAAATAAGGCAGATGAGACGAGAGTTAAAGCAGCACACTCATGTGTTGAAAAAGCCAGAGCAGGCACTGTGGATACTGTTTTTCTTGTGTGTTAATTTTAAGGAGTAAACAGGAATTACATTGCCATTTGTACACAAGGGAGAAAAATACAGATATAAAAAATAACCAGGCTTAGTGCTACTACCCCCCCCTGCATAGATAATATATTATCAAGACATCTCTGCCTAACACTCATATATAAATTCTTTATTAGACAAAAATAGAACTCTGTACTAAATCCAAACTCTCCCCTTTTCCCTCTCAGAGAGTTGGAAGCTAATGGCATTGCCCCATTTCTGCCGCCACCTGCTGCAAACCATATGGCTTGCCCCGCTCAGAGGTGCCTAAAAAGGCAGGGGAGATGCACACAAATAAGGCACAACTGCAGTCATCTTGAATTTGTTTCAGTGTGTCCCACCAGTGAAAATTATGTGCGATAGCAGTGCTTGATGGATTTATGTATAAGGAGTAACCTATGACTTGAAGTGGAAGCAGCTGTCCAAACTGGTAATAGATACAGACCCACACATTTTCAGTTTTTTCTTTTTAAGCCCAGTCTCTAATTTATAAGGAAGGAAAAATCTAGAAAGATGTAGGTAACGCATGCGTGAAAACCTGTTTCTGAAACAGGTCTGCATAGGGCCTCTGCCTTGCCAAGATTTCTGCATTTCACCTATTCTTGTTCCTTTCCACGTGACCACTCACTCTTGCATGTATGTACAGAGGTATTAAGCCATTTCTGCCCAATGTTGCATATACGCAACAGGGACCAAATATGAACACCTGTGGCCCAGGCAGAATTAGGGATAAACCTCCTCTACTTATAGTAGTGTTGTAGAATATGAATGGTGGAAGCTTGACCTGCCAGGTGCAGAAAGCTGATAGTTAAAAAATATGTTAGCTGTTGGGGGTGTGTGTGCGTACACGCTATAAAATACTGAAGAATTCATGTTCATTAGACTTATTCCAGTACGAGTCGGTCAGCTTCTGAAGTTCTTCAGAACTGAATTCAGTAAAGCAAATATAACCACTTTTAAGCTAGCACCTCCAGTTTCAGCTTCCACCTCCAGTTTCAGGTACCAGCAAGGAAAGGACAAGGCAGAACCACTTTGCTACACTTTTAGGTCAAACAAATAAGAGTTTCCTTGAAGAAGATGGGTTTCCATGCCCTAACAGCTGCAGGAACAGCTTTCCCCCCCTAGAGTTCCCTGGTGGGGGAAGAAGGCACATGAGGTAAAAATTCCCCAATCAATCAGTGCAACTGCAGGCCCAGGAGCCCACCCCCTAATTCAACACTTGTATGTATATTTCTGTTAAAGAAATGAGACTACCTTCACACAGGAGGAGGACTTTAAGGAACACTTAACAAGGCAAAGCCATTTTATAGATGATGACAATGAGGGGTCAGGTAACCCCCACAGATCATCTTGCCTTTTTGTCATGGAGGAAGGACAGCCTTTGCAGCCCCCCCCTTCAGTGAGAGAGCGACACTCCCACCAAGATAAACTGCACACGTCCCCTGCTCTTTCATGAGATTCAGCCACCTCTCTCATCTCCACCCTAGACTCCTTTATCACATACACTTGCCCAATGCCACAAATGCTGCACCATCATAGAACCTGGAGAAAGGCAGCCAAGGTACCTTGTACTCACAGTAACTGCTTCAGTGGATGGGCTCACATTTTGTGCAAAGCAGCTGCAGCTATTCAGGCCTGATCTTCCTGCTATGCATAGTAGAGACCCTTTGGGCTATGGGCCTTGTTAACACAACTGGGGTATTTTCACTAATGAGGCTTAAAATACCTCTGACTGCAAATCAGGTTTGCAGTGTGGCTGAAGACCCTATGTTTGGTACATGCCTTTCTGCCTTCTCCCTGACGTGACCTAAAGTTACAGAAAACCTTCACTGACGTTCTTGGACTATTCATAGGGCTTTGTGTTCTTCTATTGCACTGAATTCCACCCATTGAAGATAAACTGTCCTGTAAATAGTGCCAGAGGAGTTAACTCCCAACATCAGGAAGGCAAAGCACGTCAAAAGTCTTCAGCTGCACAAGGTCTTCCCCTCTTTCAGCTCATTTGAGCCTCTGGTTAATAAGCAGAAAAAAAGCAGAAGAGGCATTTTAAAATCTCACTGAGGACAGCCTTAAAGAGCTGTAATCCTAGTGTAGACAGCTTCTATAATCGATCACGGTTTCTTAACATCTTGTTTCCCAACTGAAGTAGTTGCATAAGTTTAGGAGATTATAGGCCCAATGGAAATGAACTGTAATGATGGGCTAATTTACACACAGTTGGAGGTAAATGTAGAACTGGGAACACTGGCTGTTACTTCTCTGCTGTAAAGTCCCTGAATGATTTGCAAGGAAGCTGAGGCAAGTACTCACTCTTGCCTACCACCTTTCCATGCAAACTTCTTCACCCAGTTGCTTTCTCTCTCCCCCCCCCCCCAAAAAAAAAAACAACAGGATAAGGGAGACAGTCTACCTTACAAACAGCACTACTCTTGGCATCTTTGCAGTGGAGAAATGGAAGCCAGGGTCCCCAACCACAAACCAGGATTTATGTTTGCCACAATCCAGAGCTTAGCCCACAGAATACAATACATCTAAAGCCTGGGTAGTGCCACATCTTGACCTGTCCGGAGTAATTCGAACTCCCTTCTTTTACCATGACTGTATGAGATGCTGTATTTACAGACAGCTTCACATCTTCATTGCTTCCCCGTGACGTTAGCCCCTGGCTGAGCCATGGATCTTTGGCTATTCTCACAGAAAGGCCTGCTGACAGGAGGAGACATGCAGCTGTGTGCCAAATTCCTGCCGATGTTCTCTCCGCTAGCAAGAAGATGCAAGGAGACATGCAATCTTTACTCCTGTCATGGGATGCTATCCTGGTGGCTCAGTCTCTGCCTCTTTCCGCTTACAGAGAGAGCAGTGGGTGAAAAGGGGAAAGAGCAGGGGTGGAAGCAGACAATCACTAGAGAGGATTTCCCTAGGCCTGCCTGCTGGCCCAATCAGAGCTTCTCCCCATTGCAGGGGCTTCCTTCACATGAATGATATGGAGCAGTGGTCAAGTTGCAGAGGAGCAAATGCCAGGCAGAAGGCCTGGACTAGCCTCCCAGCTCCCTTCATCTCCGATGAGTCCCCAGCATAACCTTGGTAATGAAGTTGACAATGGCTGATGCTGGCTGCTCGGGGTCTAGCTCAGCAAAGAGGTGGCAGACGTTCTCACATGGGCTACCCTGCTTCTTGGCCACAAAGCCGAAGATCCTGGAAGAGACAGAGCATCCTTTCATAAGAGTGTGTGTGTGGGCAGTTCTGAATTCTGACTCCGCCACTTGCACCTGCCCTAAGTTTATGATGTGCTGACCTGCTATAAGACAATTGTTGAGGTACTGCCATGTCAAGAAAACAGTGTTGCTAGTCTTCTCTCACCCTAACCATTTAAGGCAGCAGTTCCCAAACTGTCCACTGTGGTACCACAGTGCTATGGGAAACTCATAGAAGTGCAATGAGGTGTCCCTGGTAGCCTCTTCTTCCTAGCTCTCCCGGACACCGCCATGTTGAATTGTGTGAGATCTAACATAATCCAAGATGACAGCACCCAGGAGAAGAGGCTGCTGTGAAAGAAGTGCACCATGACCCATATTCTGTTTGGGAACTGCTGGTCTAAAGGTAAGGCTAGGAGAAAAGACAAATGAATAATTGTTCTTAGTGTAGCTCTAAAAAAATTCCTTGTCGCATTACAGCAAGCAAGACAGGAACAGAGCTCTATGCTTACTCCACCGGAAAGGACAACATTTTGAATCCCCTGTGCATGGAGTGAGCGGGAGAAGAAAGCGAAGCTATAAACCCCTTCTCCACACAGGGAGAAGAAACATACAGTATAGTTGGATGCTGGCATCCATGGGGGTTCTGGGAACAGAATCCGTAGGTGGGCCCATAGGGGACCTCCAGATGCAACTGGAGGTGCCCTCCAGCCATGTCTGGAGGTGTTCTGAGGCGTGGGGAGGTTCAGTGCATCTTAGTGGCCTTCAGCAGGCCCTCCAAGACATGAAGAGGCAGTACGCAGCCTTCCTGCACCTCAGAACACCCCTGGACATGACTAGAGGGCACCTCCAGGTGCACCTGGAGGTTCCTCTATGGGCCCACCTACAGATCCTGTTCCCAGAACACCCACGGATTTGAACAATGCCTACCCTTTGTCTCTGACAAGTTAACAGGATGAGTTTGGCTTTCTCAACACTTACTTGGATGTGGTGCCATCCGGGTTAGCCCACCTGCAATTAAAGAAAGAGTCATGTCACGTGAGCGCGGATGCATTTACTCCCCTTGGCCCCTCTGTCTCTGCAGGCCAGTCTGCTCAGGGGGCAGGATGCGATAGCAGGCTCCCGGACACTACAGTCAATTCTATTACTTAGTGTTGCAGGTGGGGAGGTGCCTTTGTTGTTTAATACTCCTCCATGTAAGAATGTGTCTGCAAATGTAAAACAAACCAGCACAGGGGGAGGGGGGGCTATTCCCAGGTCACTCCCTGCTGTGCCAGGTTTTCAACTGTGGGGTATTTTTTTAAACATATGGGAAACATTCAAGTGCACCCAGAGCCTGAAATGGTAAGAGTCCACTCTACAACCTCTGCACTTTCCACCTCTCTTTGCTACAGGCGTAGACCAGATCCAAAGCACAGGGGCTGGGATGGAATAAGCCCTCTCCAGCACCCAAGGGGTCATACAGACCAGCCTCTTCCAGGTGGTCTTCCACAACTTTAAGGCAATGGCAATGTCTTAACTTCTCATAAAGTAGTAACAGTGCCAAGGGCCCTGTGTGCGCACAAGTTTCATATGTGGAAAAGCAAACTTCTCCAGTCATGGCATGAGTGTGCCATGTGGCCAAGTCAGGTGGTTACCTCCTGTCCTGGGGATCCGTGCTGCAGAAGGTGACGCTATTGACAGGATAATGGCGCCGGAAGAAAAGCCTGCAAGAAGAAGAAAGTTCTGAATCAAGGGAAGGAGCGAGGACAGAGTGCTCAACCGTGCTGGAGCTCTTCCATAACAGATGCTCAATAGCAGGAAGGGAGAAGAGCACAGCATGTTGAGATGGGCTGGAAAGATGGCACTGCCATAGCAGGGACTGGGAAAGGAAGATACCAGGCCAAGAAGCCAGGCCAAGCAGGGGTGGTAATCCTGTTGTAGATCAACTCACTTTCTCTGGTTGTCTGTGAGTGTGATGCCCTGGGCCGACACCTTGAAGTGCACAATGCTGGCAGAAGGACGAGGTGTGGTGCTCAGCGTGGTGGTGGTTGCCTTGGCCACAGCCTGTGGGCCTGTCAGGGACTCCGTTTCCACAGAGCTCAGGTATAGCACACTGCAGGCTAGATTTTGGGATGGGGGGGGAGAGAGAGAGTGGTCACCCATGTCCAGAAAAAAGGCTTTGTGCCTTCCGTACAACATGGAAATCTTCCTCCACTTGACTACTAACAGCAAAATAAGTTGTGGAACAAGTCTGCATTAACTATTAACAAATTCAGGACTGTGACTCCTGGTTAGAACGTAGCTTAGCCCTGGTATGGAATTTGGATCTGAGGACACAGTGGGTCCTCGGTAGCTATGGGGGAATCTATTCCAGGACCCCCTACAGATACCGAATGCTGCAAATAATGAAATCTGCTGGTGAACCTGGCACAGCACGATAATTACTTACCAATGGGTCATGCCCGGCCCTCCAGAAGTAATATGCAGCCTTCTCAGAAAGCCTCCCAGATGCGACCAGAAGGCCTCCCTGTGCCTCAGAATACCTCTGGACGAGAGTGGACTATGCCAGTGTACTCCAGAAGTGCCTTGCAGTCACATCCAGGGGGCGTTCTAGGACCTTTCAGCTGCAGGCACGGCATCCACAGATACACAAGTCTGCCGATGCTGAACTCGAGGGTAAGGAGGGCCCACTGAACATAATCAGTTGAGGATGAATATTATTATGGTTAACAGTATTTATATACTGTATTTTTCGCTCTATAAGACGCACCTGACCATAAGACGCACCTAGTTTTTAGAGGAGGAAAACAGGGAAAAAAATATTCTGAACCAAATAGTGTAATAAAATATGTCTCTCCGCTGCCCTGTTTCCATGCTCCTTAGCATATTTTACTACCTCTAGTTTAAAAGGAATTTTATATGCTAGCCTTTTCTGCTTTATCATCCTTGCACTGGTAGCATGAGGTACTGTAGTATTTTTCTGCAAGTGCATTGTCACTAAGTGCTGAACATTTGCATTACCACTGAGTGCCTGCATTTGCATTTCAATTTGCATTTGTATTACCATTGCATTTGCATTTGCATTACCATTGAGCACAGGCAGGACCCTGGTCAGGGGCAGAAGCACCTGCTAAGGAGGCTCTGCTGCCCTGAGAACGCCTGCAGCTTTGCAGTATTCGCTCCATAAGACGCACACACTTCCCCCCCCACTTTTTGGGGGGGGAAAAGTGCGTCTTAAGGAGCGAAAAATACGGTACCGCTTTTCAACAAAAAGTTCACAAAGCAGTTTACAGAGAAAAATCAAATAACTAATGAATATGTTAGCAACACAGCCCTTACCTATAATTATTTCATTAAATTGCTGTATATCTAAAGAAAATATTGTCATCACTATGTCCGGCCATTATATTCCCCCTAGTCACGCACATGCACAGACGGCCCTCTCTCTCAACTTGGATGTTTACCTGCTCCTTGCTTCAGCAGGTCAGCAGCCGTGCTCATATTGGTGGGTACAGCCAACTCTGGGCTCGCCTCCATGAGATCTGAAAAGTGAAAGACAGACAGAGAGGAAGTGACAGTGTCCAAGATGTAGAGAGTCAGCATGAAACAGAGGTTACAGTCTTGGGCTTAGACAGGAGAGACCCAAGTCCAAATCCCTACTGGGCTCCCAAGTATGTTGGCTAAGCCAGCCTCTTTCAGTCTAACCTAGATGGTGGTGGTGACGACAATATACCACCCCATATGTGATGAATAAATAAAAGCACCCAGGAGGCTGAGACCAGGCTACATCTAGATGTCTGCTTTTAGTACTAGGTGGGGGGACACAGTGATGCCCATTCAGCTTCTGTAAACCTTCCCAGGACTGTGGTGGTGATGCTGGCCAGTTTATGCATACTAGGAACTAGGAGGATTGGCGTACATAGCTCTTTCAAGTGCTCCCAGCACTTCACATCCATTTTCTTGTTGCAGACCTCACAACAACCCTATGAAGTAGGTTAGCATTACCACAAGTGGGGGGGGGGGAGCTGTGACTGAAAGAGATTTGTGGCACATGATTTTTAGCTCAGTCTCTTGGGGCCCAATCCTAACCAACTTTCCAGCACAGAGGCAACCACAATGCAGCCCTGTGGTGAGGGAACAAATGTTCCCCTGCCTTAAGGAGGCCTCCATGACAGCCCCTATCACAGGATGCAACACACACCCTGCTGGCACAGCTGCATCAGTACTGGAAAATTGGAGAGGATTGGGCCCTTAGTCACGACTCTCCAACAAAGCAGCGTGGATGGCAGGGTGTAAAGTCATGGCAGTAGCTAAACTCGTTAATTGCTATTTCCTGCAGAGGTGCAAATCTGTCTCCTTCCCCACAATTCCTAACCACCATCCTCTCTCCTTTCATGTTACCAGGCGAAGAGCTCATCAGGACTTATAATGCATTTCTTCAGATTTCAGCTCTTTCTCTCAAGGGCTCACCTTTGCTTGGGATGTGGAGGCAGCAAGGCAAGGAGATGGGGGTGATGGAATGCTGGGATACCAGGGCTGGCAAGCTTCCTGCAAAAAGGAGGACAGGCACAGTGAGGGACAGGTGAGGGCTACAGCCCAACATCCCAAACTCTTTCCTTCCCACCTTGCCTACAACACAGCATCTCCCTCCTTACTCAATCCAAAACTTCCTTAGGGAAGAGCACAATTTTTTCCTAGTGCCAGCCTCCTGGAGGTGGTCATCCTCCCCTAGATCTGTAGGGTTGGCACAGGTGGAATGCCTGCTTTCTTTACTGCCACTCACCAAAATAGGGTTCATTGTTGCAGCCCTTGATCTTCACCCCCTTGGGCCCAGTCTCAATAAGAAAATGGCGCACCAGCTGCTCAGCTGGGTCTCCTACAGCAGAAAGAAGGATGAGAGACACTTTCAAGTACTGTTCTATCCCCTGTGTCTCTCCTCCTATGTGGCAGCTTCTTGGGAAGGGCTCTGCTTAGCAGAAACGAAAGCTCAGGAGACTCACTGCAATCCTGGCAGAAGAGTTGGGTATTCTGGAGAGGATATATGGATAGGGAGGGACCCAACTGGGACCATGAGTTGGGAGCAAGAAGGGGCTCAGGGAATCTGTACACCTCTCAATTCTTGGCACTCCCCCTCTCTCTAAGGCATAGCAATGTCATGAGTGGTAGAACTAGTTCTGTGCAAAGCTGAGAGCAGGTTCTTTGCCCAGGAGCGGGTGAACATACGAAGCTGCCATCTGCTACTTATTCAGGCTGCTGCTCCATCCAACTCGGCTCTTTACTCTGACTAGAAGCAATTCTCCAGGGTTTCAGACAGGGGCCTTCCCCAGTCCTACTGAGATGCCAGGAACTGCACCTGGGGCAAGGTGCTGTCACTGACTTGTGGACCCACTTCCCTCAATACAGTAACTAATGGAAGACAACAGACACCAGTGGCCATGTTGCCTGCTCCTTTCTGTCTTGTACCACCAGATCATTGCAAAGGGAAGTCTCCAGGGCTCTCTCCTTCCATGCAAGCTGGTCCTGTAGTGGCCTTTCTGGGAAGGGGAACCATGAGACAAACGTAAGCATCGTATATTTTAGAAAGCGCAACTGCCTGCTGGGAAGGCAGTCTCTCTTTTGGAGTTGCAAGTCAGGAGGTTTTGGGGGTTTTCTTCACCTTTGGTGGAGTGGTTGATGCTGTTGGGTGGAGGCGTTGCCACCTTCAGAGCCAGGCCGTAGGCCCCCTGGAAGGAGTTACTGTCTCGGATGAGGAAGGTGCCTGGTTCCTTGTCCTTCAGGAGGGCAATGGCTGCTCAGGAAGAGAAGGAGCAAACAGTTGGTGAGCATCTTGTGAAGTTCTATCAGGGCAGGATTTGCTGCTTTACTATATAATTCTTCAAAATAAGGTCCGGCAATCGTCAGTCTCCCTGGAACTTTCTGGTGTGAAAAGGGCTCTCTATCCACTCTGCTTCCTACCCTTAATGCTTTAAACTTCTTTTCATAACTTTCCCTTCAGGAACCTCCTAGAGGAAGGCAGAATCAGCTACTGTTCTTATCAAATCCCAACCTTAACAGGTAAAAGTGCTTGGACATTAATGGTACTTTACCTTGGTCCCGTGACAAATGAGGCTTGTACCAGAACTTTGATGTATCTTGCACAAATTTGACGCTGACTTGATTCTCTTGCTGTGGATCTGGAAGAAAGTCAACTGGAATAAGTTACTTCTTGCACCCAAGCAAAGAAACAAAAGACCTTGGAATGTCTAATAAAGGGGGCAACATTAACAACATACAGTATATGTGAGCATACAGTGCTGTAGAGCAGGGGTGCCCAAACCCCGGCCCTGGGGCCACTTGCGGCCCTCGAGGCCTCTCAATGCGGCCCTCACAGAGCCCCCAGTCTCCAATGAGCTTCTGGCCCTCTGAGATTTGTTGTAGCCCACACTGGCCCGATGCAACTGCTGTCAGCGTGAGGGTGACTGTTTGACCTCTCGCGTGAGTTGTGGGATGAGGGCTTCTTCCACTGCTTGCTGTTTCACATATGTGATGCAATAGTGGCAGCAAAGGAAAGGCTGGTGTTGCTTTGTGCAAGGCCCTTTATAGGCCTTGAGCTATTGCAAGACCTTCATTCATTCATATAAGTTCAACTTTAATATATTAATTTATGTAAACTTATGTAAATTTCTTCAAATTTTAAATGTAAATTAATTCTTCCCCCCCCCCCCGGCCCCTGACACAGTGTCAGAGACAATGTGGCCCTCCTACCAGAAACTTTGGACACCCCTGCTGTAGAGCATTCAAGTATTTCACATGCATTATTTTCAGTGACTCCTACAATAATCTTGTAAGACTGGTCAAACATTTTGTGGAGGAAGGGTCATAACTCAGTGGTAGAGCATATGCTTTGGATGCAGAAGATCTCACGTTCAATCACATGCATCTCCATACCTCTGCATGCAAACTTAGAGGAATGCTACCAGGCAGTGCAGGCTAAGCTAAATGGGCCAGTGGCATGATGTTGGTTATCCCCAAATTGCAGTGGGGGAGAAGGGGAGTGTTAGGGGCCGAGGCTGAGAGAATAGCAGCTTGTTGAAGGCCTCTGAATGAGTTCATGGTAGAAGTGAGACCTGGATCAAGAAGGCACAAATTGCTGGTTCATGGCTCAGCCTTTTAGGCCATGTGCTCACAAGACAGCAGGCAGGGTAGTAAACCTGAGCCTGGGAAGCACTCCAGCAAAAGTGGAAGCCGCGCCTGCCCCCTGAAATGCTCCCTTTCAGCTTGGAAGGTAAGGTGGGGTGGGAAATGAGGGCATTGGGGAGAATTCCATCATGTGACTCAGCAGCTGTAGTCTCAGTGATACACACTACACAACAACAGTACAGATACACCAGTTTATCTTTTCATCTTCTGAACTACTCCTTGGTCATTATGCCACATGTTACCTGTCCTATTACTTGTTTCTTTTACTGCTTTTGTTCTGAGCGGGAAAAACCTGGATCAAACCATACCCTGTCAATGTGTATTATTACATTTATCATTTACCATTTAGACACTTTATGTTACAATGGAATGTATGGCAGGAGAAAAAAACTCAGCGCCATGTTTGCATTAATCAAGATGACCACAGGCAGAAAACCTTAACACGTGGTAAGCTGGGCACCTATGTTCATCCACGTTCCTGATCCAAACTCTGTACTGAAAAATGGCCACAGGGCTAAGCCCTTAAGAGCTCTGGTTTGAAGTGAGTACCTTATGGAGGTACTGCGAGGCAAGATTAGCCTGAACTATTCATTCAGAAATATCATGCGGTACAGTCCTCAGATGCAAACCACTTCAGATTGTACGTGGTGACTGCACGATTGAATGCACCCCTCTACAGAAAGCTAGATTGTCAGGGACAAGGATTCAGGCCTCCACCTGCCATTCTAGTTTTCTACATGCATGTGTGGGAGCATTCAAGCAACCCCTCACTTGCATTTTGAGTTGTACACTCCCAGGAAAGAGGGCTGAACTTTTTCTGAGTTTGTAGATCACTTTGAGACAGTCAGGGCAAGAGGCAGTCAGCTTTGAGACAGTCTGCTGCTGAGAAATACAGGGCCATAGCTGGGGACTTAGCGAGCAGAAACCTCATAAAAAAAAGGGAATCAGGGAGCTAAAGTTCTCTTCTCTCCATCCTTGCTGAATATTCATCGTAAAGCAGTTTTTACCTGGGCCAGGTGTACTGCCATCAGGTACACCAGGTGCAAAGGTAACATGGTGAGCGGACCCAGGGCTGCGACCAGGCGGGGAGCTCCTCTCCCAATTTCTAGTTGCTAGTGTGTGATGTTTCTCAGGTAACGGAGGTTGCTGTGGTTCACAGAGGTGATCCCGGCTGGAGAAGTTGCTCTCTACACCTGTGTAGTAGGCTGTTGCAATGGGGAAGGCTGGAGTTGGTGAGCCCTGCATGTCAACAAAACTGTAGCCAAGGGCTGGCTGCTGGACACTGACTGAGCAGGGCCCAAGAGAAGGTGTGCTGTTGGGACAACGAGGAAGGGTGTTCAACTCGGGTCCAGTTCTTTCACTGTGCGGACGCCCGTTACAAGTTGCCGCGATCTGAGGCGAGGCTGGAGCACTGGACACTGTTCTGCAGCTGGCCGGGGTCTGGCTGTGGCAGGGAACACCTGAGCTGCTCCTCTGGGCCTGTCCCTCTATAACTGGGCCTAGCTGGTGCCCTAAGACATCTTCACCAGACATCTCGTGGGAGACAGCTGTGGGACAAGGGCTAGACATCTCTGAACCATCCTGATGTGGCTGGATCTCTTGCAAGACACCGTTTTTGACTGTGGGCGAGGAGGCAACATGCGGTGGGCTGGACAGGCCCTGGGAGCGAGAATAGGGCTGTGGCAACTGGAGACCTAGTTTCAGGGGAGTCCCATTAGCTTGAGGTCTGAAGGTGGGGAGGTGGGTGAAGGCTTGCATCGGGGCTGGAGAATGCGTGGGGCTGCTTGATGAAGCCATCCTTTCTGGGCTTCTTTTCCAGCCAGGAGGAGCCAGCTCCTCAGGGCTCAACTGAAGCACGTGTTCAGCGGGGTTGCCAGTCTTGTTGATGTGCTTATGTGTTCCAGGCCTGCAAGGTAGCAAGCGTACCATTAACAGACTGTGACTTACACTTGGCTTACAAAGGAAAAACACCTGCGTGCTGGTGTGGCAATACACAGCTACTCAAGAAAAAAATACACCCCCAAGCCTGCCGAGCAACCCAAGGCTGCTCACGCGAACAGTACAATGAAATGCCACAGGTAGCAACAGTCTTTTAAAAAACGCTGAGCTGAGAAAAGTGTGCACTCCCTTTCTCTATGGTACACTTACCTGTCGTTGCTGAATACTGGGCTGCTGGTGTGCACAGGGATGGGGGGCCCAGAGGCCTCTGCACAAGCAGCTCGTACCTCCTGTCGATGCTGCTGCAAGGAGGGAGGGGTATCTTGCCAGGGCACGGCTTCCCTGCAGTCTTGCAGCTCTGCAGAAAGGGAGAGGAGAGGCAGGGTCGGCCAGAGCACAGCCAAGCCACGTCCACATGTTTGTATGCAACAGGTTCCAGATTCTTGAGCCTTGGACAACAGGGATTCCTATAACGAAATCACTGCTGCCTAGGAAGAGGCCCAGGTGGCATCAGGGCAGAAAAAGCTCAGGGCCTGGTAGCTGGCGTTGGTTACTTAGCATGGAGCAGTGGGGGGTTGGGAGAAAAGGCTCGCTGGCTATTTATGCCACTCCCTTAACTTCCTCCCATTGGCTTGGAACTGTTACCCTGCACTTGCCTGATCTCGTCTGATCTCGGAAGCTAAGCAGGGTCAGGCCTGGTTAGTACTTGGATGGGAGACCGCCTGGGAATGCCGGGTGCTGTAGGCTTATACCATAGTCTCTCGAGACTGAAGGCTGCAACCATTGGCTTGGAAGCCCAGGCACCCTCCCACACCACACCAGTCAATATCACCACACTTACCACATGGCCTCTCTGGAGGTCCTGGCTGTAAGTATCCATCATTGCTCTCCAGGGGCTCGTATCCATGCTTCCTGCTTGGTGGGTATGGCGGGCTGGTTGGTGAAACAGAGCCTGAGTGGGGAGACCCTGAGTATCCTGAGGCATAAGGGGAAATGCAGGCCTTGGCTGGGGCTCTGCCATATGTGTAGGGTGCTACTGGAGGGTACGCGGGACCAAAGCGAGGGTAGGGATAGACCTCTGTGGTCTCTTCCATGACTTTTGACCGCTGGTGGGCAGGGTAAGCATGACCTAGGTGTGCCGCCATCATCTTGGGTTCAAAGTTAAAAGCTTGATGTTGCCCATGAGTTACATGAGGGTGCCCATAGGTAGTGGGCATAAGGAGAGGCACAGGTTGCCCACCCCGGTGAAGGGGATGATGGAGTAGGGATGGCCTCGTGTTCTCCATCCCCCACAGATCAGGCTCCCGGTCTAGACGTAGGCCATAGAAGGAAGCAGTGGGGATTCTTGCCTCATCACGAGCTGCCTCTTGGCAATCTTGGCATGGGCATAAGAAAGTGGGAGGGTCCTCCAAGATCAGCAGCTCCTCATGATCCCGTCGGCTAGGACTGTGAGGGGACAATGGGTCGTGGCCGAAGGGGAAGGAGTGGGGCTGGATGCTGTCAGAAAGAGAGCGATATACTCGTCGCTTCTCCTCAAATCCATCAGGGTGCGTGTGGGGGTGCCCACCATTGTAGACTGGCTGCCGCCGCTCCAGTGTGCCATCGGGTCTATAATAGGCCACATTGTGAGGCCTCTCGGGGCTGTGGGAGCGATAACCAAGGCGACAGGAACAATGGCGGGTCAGGCCTGAGCGCTGCGTTGGGTAAGGAAAGAGGGTTCCTGGTTGACCTAAGTCGGGAAGATCATCTTCCAAAATGGCAGTTTCTCTTTCTTTGGTAGCACTGGAAGAGGGGAGGACAGCATGACGACAATTCCCTTCACTTGGCTGCCGAGACAGAGGCTGGACACCAAATCCACCCAAGAGCCTATCTAGTTCTTCTTTCTCGGCGGGCGTAGGCTGTGGTCTGGACGGTGGCGTGTTGTCATCTGCCTTCTCGGTCAGCATGGAGGAGTGCCCCGAGTCACTGCTAATGGACAGGAGGCGTCCCCCTTGCTGTGGAGGGGACTCTGGACTGCAGGGGCTACCATTGGTAGAGGAGTAGCTACCCAGATCTGCTTTCTTCTTGACCCTGGCATAGAGGCTTCCGTCAAGAGGGCCCCGGGTGTGCGAGACATCTGCAAAGGAGCAGAGATACCATTCAGGGGCAGTAGAGAGCACTAGAAAATCTGAGCACTCGCCCCACAGGTGTGGTCTGGAATCTCCCCATCAGGCATCTAAGTACATTCAAGGGCTTATACTCAGGCACTTTGGGCAAGACAAAGAATGGATATATAAGTGAACATACACGCACTACTTTAAGCAAACAACAAAAGGGTGGACTCCCCATCTGATGCCCAAAGACCGAGGGAGAAGACTGATGGCTGCAGCAGGGATTTGACTTGCTGGCTTGTATAAATGCTATGCAGATTGAGAACTGCCCATGGCTAGTTTCACTCCATGTATGTTCCATGAGGATATGATAACCCACCCACCCCCCAATTATGCTGAAAGTTATTTGAGAGAGAGGCTACTGTTAATGAAGTGTATACATGACCGTGTTTGCCTTTGGCGATCAGGTTTTGCAAGTGTTTGTATTGTTTCAAAAGATTCCAAAATCTGTTTAGCCAGAGGCGAGAAGGAGATTTTTTTTAAAAGTTTGTATACACTGTAGGAAGCCAAACTCTCCTCAAATCACTTTTGACCCCCTTATAAGCTAGGCATACTTGAGTGGGAGTAAGAGGGACATATGTCCTAGGAACCAGGCTGGTGGGTGGCACTGTCATCCATACCCCCATGGCACTTAATCAGCTGGCATGCCAATCCAAGGCATGCCATCCCTGAGGGCTTTTCCCCCAGAGGTGTTCTGAGGGCAGTGGAAGCCATGTGCTGCCTCCCTGACAGCCTTGCAAAGCCCTCAGAGAGCAAAAATACATCACTTCTTTGTGTCCTCCGTAAAACTGGAAGTGACATTTTTATGCACTTAGAAGGCATACTGAGGGCTGGGGAAGTCTTCCAGTCCTCAGAATGCCTTTTTCTAAAGACAAAAACTTCACTTCTGGTTCCTCTGCGAAACTGGAAATGATCTTTTTCAGTCCTCCAAGGGCTTTTCGAGGCCTTCAGAGGGTCAGGGAGGTAGCGTGCAGCCTCCCTGGGCACCCAGGTGGGGCGGCAGCCTGGCCGGTGGGAAGAGGGCAGCAGGTTGCGGTTGCGGCCATGGGCACCACCAGGGCCAGGATCACTACTGCTTATAAGCCACTGTCTCTCTTCAGTTTTAGTAAGGTTAATGATCATGCTGAAATGTATTCAGCAAAGAGGAACAAGTCATCACCGCATGGCCAAGTGTGCATTTTCTTCCCCATGTATACGGACCTGAGAGGTTATTACTCATTAATCCAGCTCACCATCATCCTCCACCCCCAACATTTATGGCACTCTTTCCATTAACTCACTTTCCAAACACAACAGCTTCCCTTCTTCAAACATCAGCTCTTGCTGGGAAAGAGGAGGGTGTTTTACTCCATCCTGTTGCGAGTTTTTCTGGTCTCTGACGCAACTATTAAATTGCCATTTGATTACTCCCTTTTGGTATTTTATTTATTTTAGTTCTTAACGAGTTTACTTTAAGGGGACATTAGGAGGAAACTGTAATCAGGAAGGCTCAGGAAAAGTTGAGATTGTTGCTCCCAGGAGCAACAAAGTCGCTGTGGTCTGTGTTGCAAGGGGAAGGATGCACCTTCCTGCCAAGACTAGGTCTCAAACTTTAAAATACCAAATCAAGGTATTTGAGCTTCCCCCAAGTGTAACTAGGAGAAGGTCTACTGGGAGTCCCCTGGCTCACTTCGTACTGATTGAATCACCCACACAGTACAGAGTGAAAAAGGTCTCAGTTATGTGGGTCATCATCCCACAGCAGGCATGTGCGCCCATTCTCACTGAAAGCAAAACAAAACCCCAAAGCATCCCATACCCAGAAGTGTTATGGCAAAGGGGCCTAAGAGTGCATCTCGTTGTGGTGGGGAAAGGGTCCATTATAAGGCAGTATGAAACTGTAAAACCCCAACATAAAGTCTGAGATGTTTAAAACTTACATAAAATGTAAGAATTTAATTAGGATATATTCCTAAATGAGCTAAGCCCCCCAGTGGCTATGACTCTGTAAGCCTATCTTCATAGTCTTAGGGTGAAATCCTAACCCCTTATATGTCAGTGCTTTCCAGCACAGTGCTTTCCAGCCAATAGGACATGTGCTGCACCCTGCAGTTGGGTGTCACTCATGGAGGCCTCCTCAGAGTAAGGGAATGTTTGTTCCTTTACCTTGGAGCTGCATTGCCCTTATGTCATTGCTGGAAAGCACTGACATAAGGGGTTAGGATTGCACCCTTAGTGAATCTAGAAGCTCTCAGGATGATGAATTTTGCATCTGATGTCCGGGTTTCTTCTGGGCGTATGTAGATTTACAAAACACACACAGCCTTGCTTATAACATGGCAACAGGGTTTGTCTGCTCAGAAGAGGTTCTCGGAATGCCTGGTTGAAATGGGGCCCTACAAGATACCTTCCAAGCTGTCCTCATGGTGCAGGTTGAAGTTCTCATAGGAGTCCCAGCGCACTACAGGGTCTGAGATATTGTAATCCACTGTTGCAGCAGCATGGTTCCTGTAGGGCTCCCAGCCTGTGATAAGAAAATGTCGGTACCAAAGGAATACTGGTAAGCCTGCTCTCCAACCAAGAACACTGGATAGGATGATTCCGAGAGGGTTTTGTAGCTAGCTGTCAATTAGTTTTTTTATCATAAGTTTTCCTTTTGTGTACAATACAATATGTTGCATTGTATATTGCATTCTTTTTAAATGGATGTAAGTTAACTTTGTTTCCCCAGTGGGAAAGAAAGGTAAGATATCAATATTTTAGAATAAATAAAATATTTCCCATTCATACTCCAAACAAGGGGGTTGATGGCAGCCTATAACTTTTGGCAGGCCAACTTTTGGTCAGATTATGCACAAGTTTATTTAAATGTATAAACTAGGCTATTTTCTAGGGTCACATGAGGTTGACAAGATTTTCAAAATTTCTCTCTTCTTTCTAAATAAACAAATCAGCAAGCAAGCAAGCAGATTGCCAAATTTCCACTGTACTCCAATATGACCAACAGAACCTAGGATAGGGTTATGCAAACAGAAACAGGCTTTGAACTCCCCTCACTCCAGTGGTGTGCCCGAGTGCATAATTTTACTGTCTCCAGTATAAATGCATGTCAGCCATTCACTTCTAGGAGAAAAGAACAACAGCCCTGACTGACAGGGATTTTGCAAGCATGTGCAATTAATGCACCTCTGTGGACAGAACACACAGCAATACACTACTACACCCAGTACACAAACTCTCCCTCCACAAACCCCTGCTCTTCATAATCTTAAATATGTATATATGCATCTAATTATGAACACGCTGAAACCTTAGTCATTCCCGTCATGTTGACTGGCCATTGGTTTTGAGCAGATACAACCCCTCTTTGTATCTGCCGCGGCCAAGCGGTTAGGTCAGTGAGTTTCTGCTGCTGTGATAATTCAGAAGCTAAGCTGCTGGGAGTGACTCAAAGATTCCCACTTTTTACTAATGTTTTAGAGATTAATGGATAATCTTCATTACTGACCAATTACACTGATATTCCACCTTTCTTTTGTGGAAATGAAGCCAGCATACATGAGAAGAGCGCCGCTGGATCAGGCCAAGGGTCCATCTAGTACAGCTTCCTGTATCTCACAGTGGCCCACTGGATGCCTCAGGGAGCACACAAAACAATAAGAGACCTGCATCCTGGTGCCACTCCCTTAAAGCTGGCATTTTGAGATAGTCTATTTCTAAAACTAGGAGGCTGAATATACCTAATGTGGTTTGTAACCTGTGATGAACTAGAAATCTGTCCAATCCCCTTTTAAAGGCACCTAGGCCAGATGCCATCACAAACTGTGGCAAGGAGTTCCAGACACTAATTAAACACTAGGTAAAGAAATATCTTCTTTTGTCTGTTCTAACTCTCCCAACACTCAATTTTCTGAGTGTTGTATGAGAGAGAAAAGAACATCCCTCTATCCACTCTATTCGTCCCCTACATAATTTTGTATGCCTCAGTCATGTCCCCCCTCAGGCACCTCTTTTTTTAGACTAAAGAGCCCCAAACTTTGTAGCCTTTCCTCATAAGGGAGGTGCCCCAGCCCATCAATCATTTTGGTCACTCTTTTCTGCACCTGGGAGTCCCAGGCAGGGTCCCACCCAAGACCCAGTTAGCTTCAGCACATGCTTGCATCTGGTGCCTTTTGACCACAGCCCTGGGACCTGACTTCTGGGTCAAGCAAGGGCTGTAATGCCTGAGAGAAGCTTATGGTCATACATCCATCCATGCCCCTTCAACTCCACCATTCACCCACCTTTAATTTTCTCTGGGCTGGAAGAGAAGATAAATTCCACACTTGCTTCAAAGGGGAATCGTTCATCTGGGGAGAGAACACAGAGAGATGAACAGACTAAAGGTCATGCCCAGATTCTGATAGCCCAGAGTGGTCATCTGCTTCACAGGTCACATTCACACAAATCTGAAAAACCCTTTAAACCCATTTTACAGCTTTTAAGGAGAGATAAGTTTTGTTTCTTTGGAGACCCTGTTTACTTAGCAAACTTGTATCAGTTTACACCACTTTAATGTTCACGGGCAGTGGCATTCCCAGAGGAGGGACATAGCGCTCAGTTTTGCAGGGTGCCTCAATGCACTGTGCAAGCTGTCCCTCCCCCTCATCACTGGAGCTATTCCAGGCAGCAAGAGCAACATGTTGGTGTCTCCTCTGCTTTGCTCTCGCCACCCAGAATGGCTCTGACGGCAAAGGGGAGGGGCAGCTTATATGGCTTGTTGAGGCGCCCTGCAAAACTTAGCTCTGTGCCCCCCTCTGGGAACAACGCTGTTCATGGTTTCTGAAATAATTCTGGGAAATGTAATTTGGTACAGTGGTAAGAATTCTGCATTTGTGATCCCTACCCATTCCATGGAACGACATTTCCAGAGTTCTTCAAAGACAGCTCCATGTCAACTACATCAAAGTCATATCCAAACAAGAGGCAACCAAGGAAAGGGTGAGGGAGTTCTGGAACCTGGGTGCAATGGCCAAGAAAGTTCTGGCCTTTGTAACCACCCACCTGATCTCAGAAGAGATTGCAACACAGAGCAGGGTCTCGACCCAAGACAGAAGATGGGTTCATACAAGATAGAAGATGGGAGAAGATAGCAGGGAATCTTTCAGAAGTAGATCATAAGAACATAAGAACAGCCCCATTGGATCAGGCCATAGGCCCATCTAGTCCAGCTTCCTGTATCTCACAGCGGCCCACCAAATGCCCCAGGGAGCACACCAGATAACAAGAGACCTCATCCTGGTGCCCTCCCCTACATCTGGCATTCTGACTTAACCCATTTCTAAAATCAGGAGGTTGCACATACACACCATGGCTTGTAACCCGTAATGGATTTTTCCTCCAGAAACTTGTCCAATCCCCTTTTAAAGGCAGATCCAGGCAGACTCACCATGTTGGAACCAAAACACATGTTCAGCAAAATCCTGGGCTAATACCATTTTGGGGGTTAGTGAATGTTCCGCCCAAACCCTCTTCCTAATGTCTTTGGGCAAGGAGCTTTTTACTTGCAAGAAAGTTTAAAAGTGAACATAGGAGGCTGCCTTATATTGAATCAGTCTACTGGTCCATCTAGGTCCATCTAGGCCAGCTGCAGGCACTCCACAGTCTCTCCCTGCACCTGCTACCCAAGATCCCCTAAACTGGAAATGCTGGCGATTCACCCCAAGGCCTCCCACAAGCAAGTACACACTCATTTACCATGGGTTTTGCTGAACAAGTGAATCAATCTTTGGTCTGTGCAGCAAAGATATGAAGAATCTTGGATACCACGAGAAAGACTAATTTTTTTTTTCATTCCCAGGATTAACCTTCATATCACAGCCATGAAAACAGGCTCTTGCCTCCAAAAACTGAAAGAATGTCTTTGAGGTGAACACCCGTTACCATTCATTTCTAGAATTAGGCATCTCCCTCTCACCTCTCCAGGCTTCATCTAGCTCATCTTTGCTGAACCAGAGTTGGGTGCTGTGGATGGTGCAAGTGTGAAATTGGACACAGAACACAATGTCACGCTCAGTTCCTTGGATCTGCTTATGGTAGCATTTCACCTGGTGCGGGTGGGAGAGAGAGAAAAAAAAAACAGGTAGGCACAATAGTGGCTGGATAGTGTAGTTTTCCTAGCTGGTATATATGCTTTCATCACTATCCCATTACACACACACACACCCTGAAACTAACTTCTACTGAGTCAGACCATTAGTCCACCTAGTGCCATACTGAGTACAGGACACTGGCTGGCAGCAACTCTTCTGGGTTTCAGAAAGGGGTCTTTCCCAGCAGTACCTGGAGATGCTTCCAGGGACTGAATGAATCTGGGATCTGCAACATGCAAAAGAGGTGCTCTAGCACTGAGCTAAGGGCATGGAGAGCAAGACATCTGCTAATGCACAAACACAGTTGCTTCTAGCTCAACTGTTTGCACAGATTTCATGCACAGTTGGCAGCTTTGTTCTGGATCCAGAATTACTGCAAGGGGAATATTAAATATATCAGGTTAAATCATTGCTGGTTATGAGCTTACTGACTGAGATCAGTAACCATGATTTAACACGATATGAAAGCCAACACGGAAGAATGCAATATGGAATTTTTAAAATAAATTTACATTTAAACTACAGTGGAGGAGAAGTAAAAAAGCATTAAAAAGACTACTTCTTTCTCTCTCTCTGACTGTTGGAGGCCTGCAGGCACTAGAAGGCTTTGCGTGCTAGTTCCCTGATAGTCTGCAGTATAGCACACAGCATGGCATGACATCCAATGCACTGACAGTTTCCACATGAGATGGGGCAGAGAAATGAGTGGCAGTGTCATGTCACACATCATGCCATATGTAATATTGAGGAAAGCTAAGAAACAAACACATGGTGGCAGCAGCTGGATCTCTCTTGTAATACTTAGATCCACCTTAAAGTGGCTGGCTGTACTCACCATGACATCCCCCTTCAGAAGCAAGGCTGGCTCCAGGGTGATGCAGAGCTTCTGACTCCCACCAGCACCGTGGAGGCTGCTGCAAGTCACAGAGAAACACAAGGGAGTTAGGATCAAAGACAAGGAGACTGGTCCCTACGCCAGAAAAGTCCAGAGGATGAGCTAGCCAGTTCCTCTTGAGAAAGTCAACTTATACTCACTAGATTCCAGAGGTATAGACCAACTGCATGGACTGATAGATCTTCAGGAAAGGCTGATAGCCTAGGAGAAGCAAGATCAGTTATTTTACAAAGTTAAAAAGATACACTTCTGTGCTGGAAGGTCAAAACACACCTTGCCTCTAAACTAGGGAAGGATGCAGGTAGACAGAGAGAAAACCACCATGAGAAGTGGGAAGAAGTGTAGGGCACACATTTTATAGACGACACATTAACTGAAGAAAGGGGCAATGAGAATAAATTCCCAATAGGAACATGATAGTACGTACAGCATTGGAAGATACATGTGCCCATGTCTGATTTTACAAATCCTCAGTTCCATGTCCAGTACCAAAATCCATACTCTTGCTGTATGGAATCCACAACACCCGGCGCATATCAGATTCACATGAACAGCTTTCCTGCACAAAGAACTCACTCTGCAACCCTGGAAATAATACTGCAGATTCCATGAGGGAGTTGAATCCACTAGAATCGGCATAAGAACATGGACTTCTCTTCTGCTTCTGGCTGGGTGGATACTCCTTGAATAGTGATCCCCAATTGATTCGCTTGGTTCATTGGCATGTTAGGGATGGCCCTGCACATATAGCATTGCTTTCCAGTATGTGCATGTTCTAACATAAGCTTAAGAACAGGACACTCTAGCAAGTCCAGCACACTGTCTTCCACAGGGCCAATCAAATGCCACCAGAAAGTCTACAAACAGGGCACAAGAACAACCATCTTTAACACTGATGGTCCACAGCACCTGGTACTTACAAGCATATTGCTTCTGAACATGGAGGCTCTACTGAGCTTTTGGAGGCTATGGATAGGCATATCCGCCATGAATTTGTTTAACAGTTTAAAAAAGTCATCTAAGGTCTTTGCCACACCTCATGGGAGTGAATTCCATAAGTTCATTATGTGCTATACAAAGAAAAATTTCCTTTTGACTGACTGCTGCCAATCAATTCTGCTGGGTGACCCCCAAGTTCTAGTGTTATGCAAGAGGAAGAAAACTTTTTCTCTAGTTACTTTTCCCATACCATTCATAATTTTAAAACTTTCATCATTTTCTTTCATTCATTTTCTCTCTCTTTACTCATCCTTTGGAACTCCAAAGAACTATCTACAAATGGTATAAGAACAGACTAGCATGAACAATTTTGGCAGTTTTTTTTGTGTGTGTATTCACATGCTTGATGTGCATTTGGATGGATTGGGGGGGTTGTTTTCTGGATATCTTTTTCATGATCCCCCAATGGCACTTACCTCCTCCAGCCTCAAACGTGGGGATAGTTGGGAGCAAAACATGATGCAGAAAGAGCGTGCTGCTGTTCATCTTGATTGTGCCGGAGAGTAGTCCACTGAAATAATGGATGTACCTGTCCACAGGGAATGGAGGAAGGGGTCAATGGTGAGTCCTTAGGCCAGTGGTCCCCAAATCTTTCTGATTGGCGACTCTCTTGAACTACTGGGCCACTCCCTTGACATACTGGGCCATTGGGCACAGCTCTCCATTAGGGCTACAATCCTATACATTGTATAGGGTGATGTGTTCTTCTCAAGGATTCCACATGGCTGGTTTCCATGGCTCACCAGGAGCCACAGCTCACAGTTTGGGAACCACACCCATAGGGCAGGTAAAAGCAGCTGTTCTCTGGCAACAGATTGCACATCAAATGCACATGGAACACACATGCATCCTCATATATGATCTCATTTTAACTGAAGAATTTCTACCCCATCCTTTTCCCAGTAAGGGCACTCAAAAGGCACTCTTGTAATTTTAAATTTCAAGATTTAAAAACATATAATAATAAAACATTAAAATAAAGACAAAAGCCCCAGTGGATCACATAAAAACCATTAAAAATTACATCTAATTAAAATGGCAGTCCATCATGTCAGCCATCGAAAGCCATCCTGAATAACTAGGTTTTAAGACCCTGCAGCAACTGTTGCCCTGCAGATGCCTGATCTCATCTGATCTTAGAAGCTAAGCAGGTTCAGGCCTGGTTAGTACTTGGATGGGAGACCGCCTGGGAATACTGTGTGCTGTAGGCTTATACCATAGTCTTTCAAGACTGAAGGTTGCCAACCAAGGCCCTGCAGAAATGTCTCCAAGCAGTTCTTAGTTTCAAGGGGAAGGAGTTCCACAATTGGGGAAGGCCACCACTGAGTAGGCCATATTTCTTGCCACCCTCACCTCCATCAATGGCATCATGGTTAAAAGTGCCCCCTCTTATGACTTCAGAGAAAGTCATTAAAAGGTCAGATTAAAAGGAAGGTGGTCCTTCAAACACCTTGATCCCAAGCTGTAAAGGGCCTTAAAAGTCAAACCTAGCACCTTGAATTGTGCCTGGAAATGAACAGGCAGTCACAGTAGCTGCCAAAGCAGCAACCCCAACTGAGTTGAACCAGCAAGCCCCCACAACCATATGGGCAGCAGTATTCTGCACCAATTGTAGCTTGCAGGCAGTCTTCAAAGGCAGCCCCACCTAGAGCATGTTGTAGTCATCTAACTTAGGCATCAGTAAGGCATGGGTCACCGTGGCCGGGTCTGAGCGATTGTAGCTGTCAGATCACCCAAATGCTCCCCTCACCACAGCCACCACCTGGGAGTGCAGGAGTAGCTTCAAATTCAGGAGAACCCCTGTCTTATCAAATCTAAGGTTGATGATGTCATAGGTCCTTCTGATGCAATGACTTATAACCACTTGGGCATTTCTACCTGTCCCTTGTCCTGGTTAGGGAGGGATGGATGCCCAATCAACTGTTGCATGCCAATCACATTAGGAGGTCTGGCCAGAATCTATTGGGGGAAAACAGATGGGAAGATAGGTTTTTCCCATCTGTCCTGCCATGTGGCCTCACTGCAATGGCATTCAAAACAGCTCGGTCTGGTATCAGGAGCTTTTTGCCTTTGCTTAGTCATTAGCATGAGGATCTTTGGCAAATTTTCCCCCCACTGCATTTCTGGCTCAGATTCAAGCTCCAGTCCTTATTTCAGCTCAACCTGCCCCCCACTCCAACTCTCAGCAACAGATTAGCATGGATCCTGAGTTGGAAAACACCCGTACTGTGCCAAATTCGGATATGATTATTCATTGCTCTAGTAAAAGAAGCTGCCTGGCCATAGCAGACATACAAAGTCTTGATAACAGACCTCTGAGTCACTCTATTCCTGCTGCCTCACCAGCTGCAGCTGGCACACCAGTCCTGACCACCATGTTTACTCAGTGGAAACAAAGCAACTGTGCTTGGGGTGCAGGTAGCAACTGTGAGCAGCAGGTGCAGTCTGGTGGTTAACTGGGGGTGGGTACATGAGGATCTTCCTTGATCCCTTGCCAGTTTGCTCTCCTCTACTGAGAACTTTGTGCATTTAGGAAGGCAGGGAACACTGGACAGTTCCAACAGTCTCCAGGCACAAGGACTAGGCCATCTGAATATATAACACCCCCCCCCCACACCTGTTTTCAGAAACTTTTTCACAAGTCCCTCACAACTACGACAGCTCAATATGCTGCCCTGCCTCCTTCTAGTAGCTCATTTTCACAGGCCCACCACTTATAAAACACCAGTGCTAGCCTGTAGTGGGGAGTTATGAGTAGGGAGGAAAAGCAGGGCAAGTAGATGCAAGTCTCACCTCTTCTGGGAAGGTTGCAAGGAGGCAGCCACCTTGTCCTCACAGAATTTGCGCATGGTCAGTGTGCTGAGGGCCTGGTCTGCACTGGGAGAGAAGGAAAGGGAATGCGTCAGTATGTGCTCACGTGCGTCTGTGTGAAGCCAAATACGGAAGCTCAGTTATATCTGCATTCTATCCACAGTGACTCAACCTAAGGGGCACAATTCTGGAGAAAGAAGAAAAATGATATTCCAGAGGAGAGAAAAAGAACACCTATTGCATGCAAGGGACGGAGAGAAGTAAGTGCCATGGGAATTACGACACACTCAGCCTCCCACCCTAACCCACATTGCCACCACTTCCCGCCTCCCCCATGCTCCCAATACCTTGCAGAAATTTTGCTGAAGTACATGTAGGCTGCTACGATCACACCTGTTTTGCCCTTGTTGCCCTGGCACAGAGAGAGAGAGGGAGGGAGGAAAAATGTATTAAATGCTAGAACTAGGACCATAATGCAACTGAGCTGTCAGACCAGGGTACCAAAAAAAAATGCTGCAAAACTGACAGATTCTCTTGCACTGGTGAGTAACTTAAATTAATAAGACAAAGCATTACTAGGAAAAATCCATTAATATTTCCTTCTCCGCTAAGTTTGAGAACATGCCATGCTTCTCAATCAGGCTTCGATCACCACCACATAATAAGTAACACATCAGATTCCCAAAAGGTTTGAATAAAAAATTCAACATCTTCAAAATCTATCAGATCCTCCTACTGGGGAGGATCTAATTTTCAAAAGATGCATTAATGTTGATTTCAATTGCCAGAAACAGGTCTGATAATCCAATAGCCAGGTCCACCCATACCTGAAATGGAGTTCTAAGTGTCTGAATTTGCAACATAATCCTCATGAGTCCACAGCATCTGTGCCATCCCTACCACAGAATCTACAGGAGCATAGTTTGGGGAACATACTGAACATGCCCAGCTCCCTGTCCTCAGAAACCAAGCCAATTTATGCACTCCCACCCCTGGCATTCTACTGTCCACTCTTTGCCATTCATAGCTGGTTCCCCTAAATCTCTGCGTACAGTGGCCAAGAATATTGCAGCATTTCCCCCTGTACCTTGCAATGAAGCACAACCACATGATGTGGGTCCGAGTTCAACCAGGTCTCCATGGCTTTGCAGATCGAGCAAATTTTGTCCAGTGGTGGTGCATGAAGGTCCGGCCAGCCAAAATCTTGCACCTGCGTCAGGTAGGGAAGAGACGCATCCAAGTTAAGAACATTTACGCGCGCGCGCGCACACAAAATCAGATGTGCCCAGGATGAAGAGGTTTAGAATTATTTAATGCAAAAATTCCACATTCTGCTACCAGGAATCCAAATCATCAGAACACACTATGCAAACCAAATGAACCTCCGTAATCCAGCATAAGAGAGATATGTACAATCAGAGATTGGGTTGGGGTTTTTACTGTACATTTTCTGCTCGTGGTTCCTATTTTTCCCTCCCCCTATATTGAGATGTCAAAGAAAATGGAATTGAGAAGAGACACAGGGTCCAATCCTATCCAACTTTCCTGCACCAGTGCAGCCGTAATGTAGCCCTGAGATAAGGGAACAAATGTTCCCTTACCTTGAGGAGGACTCTGTGACAGCCTCCCCACAAAAGGATGCACCGCACACCCCATTGGCATGGTTGCACCAGCACTGGAAAATTGGATAGGATTGGGCCCACAGGCATTTAATTAGGAATAGAGGGGCATGCACTGGGGCTAGGTAAGCAGCTGGGGCAGAAAACTATCTTTCTTCTCCATAAAATTTCATGCACACTGATGACACCATATAATCAAACTATAATCTGTCCCTCATTGCAATTTCATGTACTTGGCATTTCTCTGGTTCTTAAGAGTTCATCTGACATTGACAATACAATTTAATGGACCACCATTAGAACTGGAAAGCTTATTCCATTTTAAAACCATCACCTTTATTCCTGGATTGCTGGAGGTGATACCATGCCCTCTAAGAGGTGAAATCAGGGGCATACGCTTTTTTTTTTTTTTTAAAGTCTACCCCAAAATAACTTTTTTTGGTAGCACTGAAGGAGTGCACTTCACTATCTTTACAAAAAACTGATGAAATTATACAACAGCACATGAGAAAATTTTATCTAAATCAGTGTCTATTATGCGACATCAGTCTTATTAGGGAGGTGACAGCTGCTGCCAAGGTAAACTTCAGCCCCTCCCCAATTCACTTCCACAACACACCTTCATTGGGACAGGGATCATATCAAGCACTACGCAGATTGTGGATGCTGGAAATCAAGAAGGCAACTGCCATCAATTTCTACTTCTAGCAGCTGAAAGCATGTTGGGCTGCAGGTCCATGGATTGCTGCTTCTCTCCTTTCCTTTTGACTTGCTGAGAGCAAGAGTGCCTGAAGCAAGGGCAACACTCACTGTTTGGGTTGCCACTTAGGAAGGCCTGAATAGTTATTTTTG
The DNA here is from genome assembly GCF_035046505.1 of Tiliqua scincoides. Classification (NCBI taxonomy): domain Eukaryota; kingdom Metazoa; phylum Chordata; class Lepidosauria; order Squamata; family Scincidae; genus Tiliqua; species Tiliqua scincoides. The sequence continues at coordinate 502 of NW_027101405.1, read as the reverse complement.
TGGATTTTCTCAGAAAAAACAACAACATTCAAAAGCCACCAATATAGCTGCCGGACAAACTCTCAGGCTTCAGATCAGTATCATTCTCTTACCCTCAATACTCCTCACTCACCTTGGGGTTCAGTCTGATGAGGTCATGCCTCTTCTCTGACAGATTGAAGAGCTGGTGACAGAAAGATACAGCATTTTATTGGACACTATGACTCATGCAGACCTTTCTGCAGGGTCATCAACTAGTTTGTATCTTACTTCTCTAACAGGACTATAGTAATGTGTCTGGAAACTGGTATGGTCTGAAAAGATAGATTCCAAATTCCACCCTGGCTCCACACACCCCTAGCCAAATTCTTCCTCCCAACTCTGCCTATTGATCAATATTTTTAGTTAGCAGTTTGGTCCTCGCTTTGCAGCTTTGCATTTTACTTTGCCACATAGGAACAAAATGTCCAAGTTCCTTCCACTTCCTGTTCCTTCACAGTGTCATGCTCAAGATGTAGCCTTT
>NW_027101404.1:0-54387 GCF_035046505.1 Tiliqua scincoides | reverse complement strand
TCAGGAAGTGAAATGAGGGAGTGTCATCAGGGGCAGGACATTTGTTGAACGGAGTTTCCACTGGTAACAAACATGGGCGCTTTCCAATTTTGGGGGGTTGCTGCTCTTGTTGGTTGCAGTTGACCAGCCACCACCTGCATTTCTCAAAATGCTCTGGATGTGGCATTGCTCCAGGGCATTCTGGGGAGAAAATGGCAGCTGGTGCAAAAAATGGTGGTCGTGGGTGGAAACGTCTGCATGTGCAGCAGCTGCTATGCCACTGTGCCAGGAGCCGACACACCAGGTGTGTGAGGAAAGCAAAGAGAGGGTCACGGGACTGCGCCAGGGGCCAGGCCAGGCTTTAAGCCAGTTGGGCCAGTTGGGCCCCTGCAGGCACAGTCTAGTCTTGCATGCAGAGTTATATTGAAATGTGCTTAGATCTCTTTGATCCATTGGCACTTTTGAAGCCTGCCTGTTGATGGCTTTCCCCTCCACCACAGAGACAAACAGTCTGTAATACGTGATATTTGTCTTGCTAGGATTCCCCAGACCTTGGCTGGGGCCCTGCAGAACATGTCTCCAGTTGGGCCCTGCAGCTGTGCCAGGACCCACAAAGCATGCCTTGCCTTCCACTGTGGGGCTTGCGCTCTGACGTGCCCAAAAAGCAGAGCTGGCCTCGAATGTGAGCACAGCAGATGTCCAGCTGCTGCTAAGTTAGGTGATTTCACTTCCCCGAAGGGCCTGGTAATTGGGTTTCATTTAGAGAAATTGAATAACACACTGAGAGGCCTCGAGTAGGAGGGGGCGGTGCAGGCAAGCAGCTGCTGGAAGGAAAGCCAGGCACCCCGGCAAAGGGAAACTTGCGCACCTGCGGGAAAGCACATTCGCTGCGTTATTTCTAAAGCACAGTAAAGAACACTCACACCCTCGTGCGAATGCAGGTGGAGGAGGTGCTTGTGCAGCTAGGACTGGAGAGCTTGAGGTCAGCTTCTGGGGTCACCAGCTTCTGTCCCCCCGTCCCCCCCATACACAGGTGGGGCACTCTCTTTTGCACCTTTTCCATTTCCACTATGTCTTTTTTGAGATGCGGCGACCAGAACGGGATACAATACTCCAGGTGTGGCCTTACCATCGATTTGTACAACGGCATTATTATATTATAAAGGAAGCTGAACTAGATGGGCCTATGGCCTGATCCAGTGGGGCTGTTCTTATTTTCTTAGGTTCTTAAGATGGGGGCTTGGCCACGTTCCCTTCTTGCTGTGGGTCCAAAACATGATGGAGGAGGATGACAGAATGGAGAAGGGGGAGGCCAGGAGAGGTCTGCGCCAAATGCTTGCCTCCTCCTTCTTTAGAAGGCGTCTTGAGAAACCACCATGCAATTTCACTGCAGCGGATCCCCAGCCAGCTGGTCCTTTCTCTCTCAGGCAATCTCTGTGAATAAACCCTCCCCCTCCCACCACAGAATAATTTCCACAACTAATAAAATTCCCCGGAGTGCTGCTGGACTCCTCGGCATTCTCTGTGTTCTGAGGCCACCGCCATGCCCTTTTGAGAGCTGAGTGGGGAAGGCTATCTCGGTTTTTTTTGCAGGGGCTTCTGGCGAATGCAACCAGCCCTGCAGCCCTCTGGCCACCAAGTGAGGGGCCCTGACTGCCAACCTCCTGCAAACTTCTTGTGCTCAGGAATGCCTCGCACATCACTGCTTGGCCTTCCCCGGCTCTGAACAGGTGGCAGGCGACAGCAGGGCTGAACAAATCCACTTCCCGGGAAAGCAAGTTAATTTCTGAGCTGGGGCATGTTTTTCTATACCACAAAAATTGTATTTTCTTGAAAGCCACGAGATTCCAGGTCCTGTAATCCATCTTTAATCCATCACAATGCTGTTTGTGGTGCGTCTTCTTCCCTGAGCTAATTGTGTTCCAGACTGGAGCCCTGACCCTTTCCAGCCAGCTGTATTTTTCAGGGGCCACCACAAGCCCCGGCTTAAACTCCATAAGCAGATTTTCTCCTCCCTGCCTCATCACCTTGCAGGCGACCCTTTTCCTTCCGGTGAGCTGTGGCCTTCCCGGGGCACAGGGGCTTCTTCTCCCCAATCTGTCAGGGGCAAAGCACGCCCTATGCGGCACACCCAGGTCGGGGTGGTCTCTCGATTAGGGAGTTTGCACCCAGCTGTTGAGGAAATAACTCAGAAGAAATCAGAATGCATCTTATGCATTTTTGAAATCACGCCTTCGGCTGAAGGAATTTAGAGCAGGGGGTAATACAGGCCTCTGCTTGGGAGATCTCATTGCATCTCAAGGTGCACCAGACTGATGCCTTTGGGAGGTGCTGAATGTATGTGGAGCCTACCTGGTTTTGAGGTCTGGGTGGAAGGGAGACACTCCCAAGCAAGTGTGGGACTGCCTCTCAGCTGCGGTGGCAGCTCATGGAGTGTCTGCCAGAGGAAGGAGCTCTCCAGTGTGGAGTCACCCAACTGCACTCAGTTTCCAGAGCTGGCTGGGTAGCCAGTAGATTTACTTTTTTTTTTTTTTTTTGTTCCCAAACCTGTTAAGAACATAAGAAAAGCCCCACTGGATCAGGACAAAGGCCCATCTAGTCCAGCTTCCTGTCTCTCACAGTGGCCCACCAAATGCTTCAGAGAGCTCACAAGACAAGACACAACCTGAGTCTTGAAGTCTGCATCTGGCAATCTGAGTTAGCCTACCTCTAAAACCAGGAGTTTGCACATACTTACCATGACTTGTAACCCATGATGAACTTTTCCTCCAGAAATTTGTCTAATCTAGGCAATGTTAAAGAAATCTAGGCAAGAGGCCATCACCACATCCTGTGGCAAGGAGTTCCACAGACTAATTACACCCTGGGTAAAGAAATATTTTCTTTTGTTGGTCCTAACTCTCCCAACACTCAATTTGAGTGGCTGTCCCCTGGTTCTGGTGTTGTGTGAGAGGGAAAAGAGCCTCTCTCTATCCACTCCTGCATAGTTTTGTATGCCTCCGTCACGTCCCCCGTCATCTGGAGTTTGAACTGGCACAGTCCACCCCAGTACCACAGGGCTCTGCTGGTCTTTCCACTCGATCCACAGACTCAGTGTAATGTGCCCCATTTCAGCAGGGGCCCCCATGGGTCACCCCTGGCCCACCAGCTCCCTTTTTACGAGCCTGCTGAGCTCAGTGGCATCACCCTCCCACTGGCCAGCTTGCGCCTTCTTGCTCCGGCTGGGCTGGGCTGCTCTCACCAAGAGTCCAGCGGAGAAGGAAAGGCGGTCCTGAAGATCTACCCACTGTGCACACCATGTTATTCTCTTGTCTATCCTTGGCCCCTCCTGCCCCCCAAAGAGCAAGTTGGCCCTGGCGGCCATGTTGGGGACCCTGTATCACGGTCTCTAGTTGCGCCCTTGGGCCAAGGCACCCAGGGTGGTTTACACATTACGCACAGGAAAACAAATGCATGTTTGTTACAGGAATCAAAACGCAGGCGAGAACACAAAGTGGCCCCTGTGATCCAGGCTGCGTGCCAGGTTTGCTCTGTGGCCTTTTTAGTCTCTGGGAGACGTCGCACTACCCAGGAAGCACCTTGGCCTGCTTTCCCAGCTGTCATGGCTCCTGAAACGCAGCCATGCAGAAGCAGATGGCTATCCTTAAGAACATAAGAACATAAGAACAGCCCCACTGGATCAGGCCATAGGCCCATCTAGTCCAGCTTCCTGTATCTCACAGCGGCCCACCAAATGCCCCAGGGAGCACACCAGATAACAAGAGACCTCATCCTGGTGCCCTCCCCTACATCTGGCATTCTGACTTAACCCATTCCTAAAATCAGGAGGTTGCGCATACACATCATGGCTTGTACCCCATAATGGATTTTTCCTCCAGAAACTCGTCCAATCCCTTTTAAAGGCGTCTAGGCTAGACGCCAGCACCACATCCTGTGGCAAGGAGTTCCACAGACCAACCACGCGCTGAGTAAAGAAATATTTTCTTTTGTCTGTCCTAACCCGCCCAACACTCAATTTTAGTGGATGTCCCCTGGTTCTGGTATTATGTGAGATGCCTGTGCCATGATACAGGGGCACTGAAACAGCAGCTGCTATATCCTGTGTGGGTCGGGAGGCAGCCAGAGGTCTCCTCGAGGTAAAGGAACATTTGTTCAAGCCCTAGTCTGCCCAATGTCCTTTACCTTGGTTCAAGCCCTAGTCTGCCCAATGGGGCTACTAGGATCTCGACCAGCTCAATTGGTGGCTCAGAACCGAGTAGTCCCACGTAGGGCTTCCAGGCTCCAGCAGAAACCTCCTTCATTGTCCCCACCCACTCCCAGGCCTCAACCACCCTCTGCCTCCCCCTCTCCCACCAGTTTCTCCACCTGCCTGCTCCCCACCCTCCCTGCCCAGAACGCTCTCGTGCTGCTCGGTGCATCCCAACCACTGTTGGCTCATCTGACTGTTGAGAAGAGCTTTATGGCACTTCCACGATGGTCGTCTCCTTAGCAGCCAGCAAGACCTGCACTGCTGCCAGGCAGTGGGGGGCCTTAAGTGGAGACCTGAAATCAGCCTCACGTGTCCTCCCCAAACAAATGTCAGTGAATGAATGAATGAATGAATTCTCCTGCAAGCAGGGGAGTGGCTCCGTCATCTGACACCTGGGCCCATAAATTTTTGACCCCCATATATGGCAAAATTATTTTCAGTAATCCTTGTGATATGAAATGAATACCAGTGGTCACACTGGGGGGGCTGGGGATAAGAATAGGCCCTCAGTTTGGCTGTACTTGTCGTAAGAGGCGACTGAACAGCCACCGGGTAGATGGGACTCGTCAGCCTGGGAAGGCAGCTCATCTGAGAGAAGGAAAACTCTGATCCCAAACCTCCACTGCCTTGTGGCTACATCCAGTTATGGAAAAGGCTTCAGGAGTCAACCTCGAGGCAAAATCTGGAGCCGGAGTCCCTGAGGCAGTTCATGGCTGAACACAGTCCTGTTCTGGCAACTCCTGCGACGCCGCTGGAACCAACCGTATTGGCCTCTGCCTTTCCATTGGACCATTTCAGCGACGTGGAGAGGGGGGATTTGCTGCATGGGAAACAGTCTGTCCTCCATACCTACTTTACTCAGGCTTCGCGCACTGGAGAGGACACTCTGTTCCAGAACCACCATTCAGAGCGTGACACCATAGTCTTCCGAGACTGAAGGATGCCAACACACAAGTGGTCGCACAATAAATGTAGTGACCGTCTCCCGACAAGCATGGATGAAAGTCAGTGCTCTCCCTGCTGTTGCTCCCTGCACAGAGTGACATACTGGTCTTGCATGTGAATGTTCACTGTAACCATCATGAATAACCATGGATAGACCCGTCATCTCAGTAACCAAAGAAGAAGAAGAAGAAGAAATCCCACGACCAACTTGATGACACTCGCGCAACTGTTCTACTATTGCTTTTGGCAAGAGAATGTTATGAAAGGGTTAATTTATGTTGTCAGAGAACCAGAAGGAGGACTGCGGCTGTGAGGAGGGAGTTTGGTTAAGTTCCAGTAACTTCAGATCCAGCTGGCCAGCCTTCAAGAATGTTGTGGGAGCCTTCAGGATAGTTAAGAAGGAGTAACCCAGACAAGACTCCCTCCTTTTCCTTCCCGAAGGTTTTCGGTTCTGGGCCATTCTTGTGTATGGTTATTCTAAGGTGTGTTTGGGCCTTCATTCCATAGCTGTTTTTCCATCCTTTCGGTTGAAGTGTGTTTTTCTCTTGATAAGTTCTCTTTCCAGTTCTTTTGGTGTCTGTCTGGTCTGTCTGTTTTGGTGGTTGATCCTCAGGGTCTCAACCTTGTGAAAGAGTCCTGGGGCAAGGATTCTGTCAACAGCTCTGATACATGGAAGTGACTCACACCAACACCCTATTGGTTCCCTGCTGGGTCATAACAACACTTCAGTGGCTCTCGGAACAAACAGCCTCATTGGTTGGTCTTGAGTTTAAAAAGCCACTTTTTGTTCCATAAGGCAGTTGTGTTTTCTTTTCATGGTTTCTGGGCCACAACTTTTGATGGAACACGGATAGTTCAGCATAGGTTGTTTCATTATATTCTGCATTAAATTAACTTTTGATACATGTGCAGAACCAGGCTGCCCATGTGGTTGCTGGGGCTGAACAGTTCAATGGGGTTGAGCAGCTACACAGGCTGTGGTTTGTTTCCAGGCCCAATTCAATTCAACTGACTTTCAAAGCCATATACCGTGTTTCTCAACCAGTGGCACTTGAGGTGGTGTCTGGTGATACTCACGGGACCCCTGGACACCTCGAGGCCAGGAGCACAATGCAACCAACTGTGGTGGCAGACTCCAAAACATGCTTTTCTGTGCTTGAAAAGGCCTCCCATCCACCCTGAGCCTCTTACTGGTGTTTGTCATGTTACACCTGGCCTCCCAACCCAGACCTAACTGGCAATTATGCCATCATCCATTACTTCCGGTGGTACTTTAAATAGGTGGACCATGTGAAGTGGTATGTTGGAGGAGAGACATTGAGAAACAGTGCCCTATACCAGTGGTACTCAAACTGGTGGGTCGCGACCCACCAGCTTGGGTAAAGGTTCCCTGCCCTTTTAAGGGGCAGGGGAAAGGGAGAGGCAGTGATGCAATCCCTAGGATTGCCTCACTAAGGGGGGCGAGGGGGGAGCTTTCACTTACTGAGGGCTGCTGGAGGCTCCAGGAGTTGGGGGAGCCCTGCGCAGCCCTCCCGAGGCTTCCCGAGGCTTGGAATCTTCAAAGAAAGCGAGTGCAGATACACTTCACATTTCACAGAGCAACCAGGAAGTGGTTTGCACTCACTTTTTTTTTGAAGATTCCAAGCCCCGGGGGCTCTGCAGAAGGCTACATGGGGCTCCCTGAAACTCCTAGAGCCTCCAGCAGCCTCAGTAAGTGAAAGCACCCCCCTTTGCCTCCCTTAGCGACACAATCCTGGGATCATATCGCTGCCCTCGCCCCTCCCCCACAAAGACTTACTTCGGAAGTAAATCGCCCAAACGTTTGAGAACCACTGCCCCATACAGTTTGGGACCAGGGTATGTGATGGGCTGCCTCTTTATAATCCTACTAGCACTCCAATCATCAGAGGAGGCCCTTCTGACTGCGCTGCCGCCAGCAGAGGTGAGGGGTGGCAGTTAGAAATAGGGACTTCTTGGTGGTGGCTCCTCATCTATGGAATTCCCTCCCCCTAGAATTAAGAATGGCTTCATCTCTGGAAACCTTTCAGCAGGGCCTTGGGACTTTTCTTTTTTTAATTCAAAGAGGCTTTTAACTGCTGACACGTTGGGTTGGCACTTTTTAAAGGACTGTGATTTTAATTGGTGATCCGTTTGGGTCTGATTTGTTTTATAGTTTTAACTGTTTTAGGTTTTAATGTTCCAATATTGTTTTAATCTTTTATTTTGAGCTGCCTTGGATGCCCCATTGGGTGGTAGAAAGGCGGAATAAAAAGGCATTAAATAAATAAATAGATAAATGCCAAGGGGCCCAATCCTATCCAATTTTCCAGCGCCAGTGCAACTATGCCAGTGGGGCATGCACTGCATCTTGTGGTGGGGCAGCAGTCACAGAGTCCCCCTTAAGGTATGGGAACATTTGTTCCCTTACCTTGGAGCTGCATTGCAGCTGCACCAGTGCTGGGAAATTGGATGGGATTGGGCCCAAGGTTTCCACAATTTAGGCCACTAATGGTGTCAGTCCCTCCCCAAGGGTGTCACCTGGTGTGGTCTGTCCCTCACTCCTGAGTTGTGGACTGGAAGTGTGTACTTGCTGCTGGAGAGTAGCTCCCCTGCCCTTGCCTGCAGCCCTCGGTTCAGGTTCCAGGGTGCCAGTCTTCAGTGTGACCCTCAGGGCCTCCTTCCTCTCTTCCCACTGACCTCCACTGTGCTCACTTCTTCCTTTCTTTCCCAACCTCCAGATCTTTGCTTCCTCCTCCAGGTTCCTCTGGGAAACCCACTTGTTCTCCCTCCCTCCCTTCTGCCTTCTCCTTCCCCTCTCCTTGAGTTACTCCTTCCCCTTCAAAGGCATTCCTTTCTCCTCCCCTCTCACTGTAACTGCTTCCATGCAGGGCTCTGTAGGAAAGGAAAGGCAGAGACAGCTTTTCCCCATCCAGCTTTGAAGGTGAGTCAGCAAGTACAGGCAGACCCCCTGTTTTGATTCCTTTTGGTTTGAGTCCCTAAAATAAATCATCCTGGTCTCTCTCCATTGTCCTTTCCTGCCAAGTTATACAGCTGTGCCAATGGGCACTATGCAAGACCCCAGCACACAACTGTTTTTCCCTGTGTGTGCATGTTACACATGTTTTTAAAAAGTGCTGCCAGTTATTCCACGAAGGGCACAATCCAGAAAATGAGTTGAGCCGGCACAAGTCCCTTGTGCCGGCCCAGGAGGGTCGCAAATGCACCATACAGCACGTTTGCACCTCCTTGGGTGTAAACCAGGCCAGCGTACGGAGGTGTACCGGCCTGCAGGGACTGACACAAGCCTCTGTGCCAGTTTCCTCGGCAAGCCTTGCGTCAGCCCAGCTGGGCCGACGCAAGGCTCTGGGGTGCATGGGGAGGAGGCGAGAGGGAGGTGTTCCTAGGCAGGGGAGGGTGGACGGTGGGCAGCCCAGGAGGCAGGTGGGTGGGTAGCAGGAGGTGTGACTGGGATCCAGCGCTTATGCACCCTGATTGGCATTTACTGTTCCACAGGGGAACCTCCGCAAAACACCTCCATGTGCCCCCAGTCTCCGTGCCAGCCAGCTGATTCCGGCTTCTGATGCCCGAGCAGGCTTTGCGCCTGGCTTTCCGGGCACTCACAGCAGGCTGGTGCGAAGTTCGGGGGCGCACAGAGACACTTTGCGGAGGCTTCCCAGCAGAACGGTAAGCGCCATTTGCCGGTGTGCAGCGGTCTCCACTTTGCAGGTCTCTGAATGCCAGCTACAAGGGAGTGGCACCAGCGTGCAGGTGTCCTGTGTGCTCCCTGAGGTATCTGGTGGGCCACTGTGAGACCCAGGAAGCTGGACTGGGTGGGTCCCCTTTGACCTGATCCAGCAGGGCTCTTTTTCTGCACTTTTGCATATCCAAAATGCAAAGTGTTTTTCAACAACCGTAAGGCTCTCCAGGTTTGTTTGTTTGTTGCTGATGATGTTGGGGTGAAGCTCACAGCCTGGTATGACCTGGGAATTGGAGGCTCTTTGCTGCCTCAGGAAGGAAGGCCCTGCTCTAGCACCTGGAGCATGTCCTCCCCCCGGCCTCTCCCCCCACGGCTGCCACTACCTTACTTGGCCCTTTGGCAGTCTGCCACCGGCTGCCCTGGGCAAGGAAGAAACCCTTGGCCTCTGCAGGTTTCCTGGTACTCTATTCATGTCGGAAACTAAGTCAGCTCTTCCTGGAGCCTGCGGAGTGATGTGCTTTCATCAGCACTGCGTCGCCTCGGTGAATGTCAGGCACACGTGTCTCTCGCAACGGCACCCCAAGGAAGTGTGACATTTCCCCTTCCATTAGTCGGTGTTTTGCGCTCAGAGGCTTCATTAACTGCAGCAGAATATTCTCCTCTACCAGAAGGGACAGGTTTTGCTTTGGGTTTTTTTCCCTTCCAGCTTCCTGGCAGTCCGTGATTATTATGCCAGGCAACACCTGGCCACAGCAGCTGTCTGTGATGTCTGCTTCTAAATATATGTGTATCATTCTCTGCTTTCCACAGCCAGATGCCTGGAAAAGTCTGAAGGTGCAGGGGAAAGGCCAAGCACTGGTCACGTCCCTCTGCTCAGCAGAAGGTGTACAGAAGGATGCTCTCCTCTGTGGGGTAAACACAAGCCCAGGTGGGTTGTGGGGGGGGGGGGAGCCTGCAGGAAGGTTCTGCAGCACTTGGGCCTACAGGGCTTGTTGGAGGCACCCAACTGGATTTCACCCAGAAGCACAGAGTTTACAGCTGTCAGGAGTGAGACCACCCCTTGCCCAGCACCTGCTTCTCTATGCCTCTGGGATAGTCCTCTCCTTTATACCTAAGTGGGTGCTCCTTTTTTTAGCAGGGGGAGAGTAACTGGCCCACCTCACCCCAACACTGTCTGTTCTAGTGGCTGTCTGCTGGTATTCCTTGGCATCTTTTTAGATTGTGAGCCCTTTTGGAACAGGGAGACATTTAGTTATTTGATTTTTCTCTGTATACCGCTTTGTGAACTTTTAGTTGAAAAGCGGTATATAAATACTGTTAATAATATTTGCTGCTTTTCTACAGGCAGTGATGAACTTGAAGCAGGGCTACCTGCAGGGATACATGGATTCTGAAAGGCCATAGCCTCAGCAAAAATGGCAGGAGGTCTGGTCTAGAGGGTAGAGCCTCCGTTAGCCCAAAGATAACATCAGAAGGTCGCCAGTTCAAGGACACCAGCAGCTCCCTGAACGGCTGAGAACGGCGAGACCTTGAAGCAGCTGACAAGCCCAGCTGAGTGATTCCACCTGCCCTTGGTGAGAGCAAGAAGCGTCTTGGCTGCCCTCCATGTGAGAGATGGAGCTGCTTGCCAGCCTGCGTGGGAGAACTGGAGGCCAGAAGTGAGACCAACCAGGAAGATCCACTCTGAAATGTGGCTGGTTCTTGAAAGAGAGAACCTCTATGATTGTAAAAATCCCCTTGAGGGATTTAGAAATGCCTGCCTATGTAAACTGCCTTGAATAAAGTCAGAGGAGTAATCCGATGACCAGAAAGGTCATCAATAACAATAACAACAACAATACAGAGTAGTTCTGTGTTGGCAACCTTCAGTCTCGAAAGACTATGGTATCGCGCTCTGAATGGTGGTTCTGGAACAGCGTCTAGTGTGGCTGAAAAGGCCGATTCGGGAGTGACAATCCCTTCCACACCGGGAGCAAGTGCAGTATGTCCCTAGTCTGTCTCCCTGGCTATGGGCCTTCCTTCTTTGCCTCTTTGCCTCAGTCTGTTGGCCAAGTGTCTCTTTCAACTGGGAAAGGCCATGCTGCACAGCCTGCCTCCAAGCGGGCTGCTCAGAGGCCAGGGTTTCCCACTTGTTGAGGTCCACTCCTAAGGCCTTCAGATCCCTCTTGCAGATGTCCTTGTATTGCAGCTGTGGTCTACCTGTAGGGCGCTTTCCTTGCACGAGTTCTCCATTGAGGAGATCCTTTGGGATCTGGCCATCATCCATTCTCACGACATGACAGAGCCAATGCAGGCGTCTCTGTTTCAGCAGTGCACACATGCTAGGGATTCCAGCACGTTCCAGGACTGTGTTGTTAGGAACTTTGTCCTGCCAGGTGATGCCGAGAATGCGCCGGAGGCAGCGCATGTGGAATACGTTCAGTTTCCTCTCCTGTTGTGAGTGAAGAGTCCATGACTCGCTGCAGTACAGAAGTGTACTCAGGACGCAAGCTCTGTAGACCTGGATCTTGGTATGTTCCGTCAGCTTCTTGCTGGACCAGACTCTCTTTGTGAGTCTGGAAAACGTGGTAGCTGCTTTACCGCCGCGTTTGTTTAGCTCGGTATCGAGAGAAAGAGTGTTGGAGATCGTTGAGCCAAGGTACACAAAGTCATGGACAACCTCCAATTCATGCGCAGAGATTGTAATGCAGGGAGGTGAGTCCACATCCTGAACCATGACCTCGGTACCATAATACCGAGTAGTAGTAGTAGTAGTAGTAGTAGTAGTAGTAGTAGTAGTAGTTGTTATTATTATTATCATTATTATCATTAACTGTTGCTGGAGGGGTGCCTCTGGAAATGAACTTGGGTGTAGCTACAGGAATATGCCAGGAGCTGGGTTGGGGGCAGGAGGGCTGTCAAGTCACATGGGAGCTGCGAGGGGGCTCTTGGGGATGAGCACACAGAAGCAACGCTCCCTTCTCCAGGGGACTCTGCACCACAACTCTGGGGTGGGCGACAGCCGCGGCAGGCGGCAGGCAGTGAGACCTTGAGGAGCTTCGCTGGGGTCCTGGAAGCACTTCTGGCTTTTCTGGGCACCTTGCTAGAGAGAGACCCCCATTTGCTTAGGTAACCTCTGATGACAGCCTGGGGTGAGTAGAAATGCCTGGCTCCTGCCATGTCCCTTGACATGCCAGAGGTGTTACATCTATGACTTCATCCACAGTTTGGCTGTGGACATTTTTGGACATTTTGTGGACATTTTAACATTTTTCCCAAGACCCAGCAAGAGGCAAACAACTGGAGACTTTTGCTCACATTGTGTGCCAGCAAGCCCACTTCCCCCCACCTGGAGAGACCCTCGTAGCAGGTGGAGCCTCCTCCCCCCACCACACGGCTTGTCGGCAATGTCTTCCTTTCCTGCCCAGGTTGACAGCAGAGGGGCCGGTGGAAATGCCCAGCCGCCCAAGAGCAGCTTCTCTCTCTGCAGTTTTCCTCCAGGTCAAAAGAGGCGCCAGCTGGAGTTTCATCTGAAGAGGTGAGAGTTGCAGCCTCAGAGAGAAGGGGGGCTTCTGAGTTCTCCGCTCTCTGGAGGGCCATCCTTTCTCTAAATTCTGGACAGTGACTGCAGGAGAGCTCGGATGGTTTCCTGCGGGTCTTTCTTCTTCTTGGACAAAGAAAACAGAATCTGAGCAGAAAAGAAGCATCACGATGACGGGGACCCCACGATCCCTGGACTCACTTCATCGCCTCCTTAGACTCTCGGAGCTCTGGGAGGGTTTTTGTGGGGAGGGAGTTCAGAGCCGGTGGCATTTTGTTCCTTGCCAAACGGCCTGGCGTTAATCACACTCTCTCTGCACCTTGTTCCAGACTGGCGTGCTGAGGGGCTCCTGCCCATTAACTTCACTCACCCAGATCGCTGCGGCGTCTTTCCAAACGATGTATGAAATTAAGCACTGCTTTCAGCCCCAGGGCTCAGCTGCTTCCCACTCGGGAGTCTCCCAGACGGAAACTGAGCCCCCGCTTTTGAGCTGTTGGGGTGATGCGGCGGGGGGGGGGGGCTGCAAGTGCCACGGCCAGGCAGGACAGCCTCTGGTCATTTGAGAAACCAGGCCCATTATCCGGGCCTTGAATGTGGCCTCAGTGGAACAGAAGGGCTTGGGCCTGCCCTTCTGTCCAGCCACCTCTTGGCACCTCTGGGGGAAAGTTCCACAACAGATGGAACAGATTTGGCCTAGATGCCTTTAAGAGGGGACTGGAGAAATTTCTAGAGGAAAATTTCTGGACGTGTTTACACGTTAGGTGTAAAATTTCATACACGTTACAAGCCATGATGTGTATGCGCAACCTCCTGATTTTAGAAATGGGCTGTGTGAGAATGCCAGATGCAGGGGAGGGCACCAGGATGCAGGTCTCTTGTTATCTGGTGTGCTCCCTGGGGCATTTGGTGGGCTGCTGTGAGATACAGGAGGCTGGACTAGATGGGCCTATGGCCTGATCCAGTGGGGCTGTTCTTATGTTCTTAAACTACAATTCCCAGGAGGCCTTGCAGGTCTCTTGTTATCTGGTGTGCTCCCTGGGGCATTTGGTGGGCCACTGTGAGATGCAGGAAGCTGGACTAGATGGGCTTGATGGCCTGATCCAGTGGGGCTGTTCTTATGTTCTTAACTACAATTCCCAGGAAGCCTTGCAGGTCTCTTGTTATCTGGTGTGCTCCCTGGGGCATTTGGTGGGCCGCTGTGAGATACAGGAAGCTGGACTAGCTGGGCCTATGGCCTGATCCAGTGGGGCTGTTCTTATGTTCTTAACTACAATTCCCAGGAAGCCTTGCAGGTCCCTTGTTATCTGGTGTGCTCCCTGGGGCATTTGGTGGGCCGCTGTGAGATACAGGAAGCTGGACTAGCTGGGCCTATGGCCTGATCCAGTGGGGCTGTTCTTATGTTCTTAAACTACAATTCCCAGGAGGCCTTGCAGGTCTCTTGTTATCTGGTGTGCTCCCTGGGGCATTTGGTGGGCCACTGTGAGATGCAGGAAGCCGGACTAGATGGGCTTGATGGCCTGATCCAGTGGGGCTGTTCTTATGTTCTTAACTACAATTCCCAGGAGGCCTTGCAGGTCTCTTGTTATTTGGTGTGCTCCCTGGGGCATTTGGTGGGCCGCTGTGAGATACAGGAAGCTGGACTAGATGGGCCTACGGCCTGATCCAGCAGGGCTGTTCTCATGCACATGTGGCAAACACTCGCAAGTTGAGCCCCTGCCTGCCATGAGCCTCGGTGGTCCTTGCCTTTGGGGGAAGGGCCAGAGCTCAGCGGTGGGACCCAGGCGGGCTGATCATGGGGGAGCTGTAGAGCTCCTGAGTGCCCTTGGAGACTGACCCTGCCTTGTGGTGAACCAGACACTGGTCCATCTGGGTTGGCTCTGTCTTGCAGTGGCCGTCAAGGCCACATGTGAAGAAGGCCCGGTACGGAGATTCCCAGCCCAGTTCACAGATGCTCTCCAGAACTGAGCATACTGGAGCTTTTGGAATTCCAACCTCTGCCTCCCACCTGCAGCCCTGAGTCCTGCGCTTGGGTAAGGTGATGAGATGGTGGAGCCAGAGGGCCACCTTGAGGCGGGGGCAGCTTCTCCGCCAACAAGTCAATTCTGCCATTGCTGGGCACCAGACATTTGCCATGACTTGGACAGCTGGCAGTCTCCTTCGGCATGAGGCTGGCATTTCCTGTGCATGAGGGTGGATGCCCCAGCCTGCTACTTGACTCACAAACATCTCTCCTGCGAGGCTCCGGGCTGTGGCTTTGCCCTTGATCCAGATTCTTGCTGGCACCCCTGGGGCGGAGAAGAACACAGCACCTCTGCCAGCAAAGTCCCTCTGCTGCCACCCTGTGTGATTTCCACTTCCTCTTCCTCCTCCCTTTCAAGAAAACGCTGCCTTTTCGAATTGTCTCAGCTCTCCTCAAAAGAGACTGTCAGGCCCTGCAAGGGAATCGGAAATTCTCTCCCCTGAGCACGGAGAGTCCTGCGAAGGGGGTTCTTCTGCATGCTAAGCAGGGCCAAATGCCTTCGACTGGTTTGAAATGAGGGCGGGAGATGAGAAGGAGACATTTGACGTACTGAGGGCACTGCGTAGAGGGGGAGGGGAGCCACAGCATTCACCATGAACCTCCCAGGCGCCTGACTGGCCACTCTTGGAGGGCAAGAGGCAATCCGGCTGGAACTAGCATGGCAGCCTGTACATCTTGTGAAAGACATGGGGGTGGGTTCAGCACATGGAAGGGCAGAGTTTCCTGTCATTCAAGAACATCTGCCACATGGGGAAAAATCCTGGCTTCTGGGGCTGCACCATCAGGCTGCAGGTCAGCACTTCCTCAGCCAAGCAGGCCGATCACCTGCCTGGTCTCCACTCAGTTTAACTTTCCCCTCAGAGCAACCATTGACGTGCTGGGGGACCGCCCGACTTGGAATGCAGGCTCTGCAGACAGCCGTGCCGCTGCCCTGCCGGAGATCCTTCCCGCAAAACAGTCTCGGCAGCCGCTGATCAGGGAGGGAAACTTGCTGAGCAGGGCAAAAAAGACCTCAGAGAGAGAAAACTGAAGCTCAGGATAGATAATATCACCACCACTGCGAGGGCAATTCAGAGCAGAGGGGAAAATAATTAGGAGGCGAGAAGGATTCAGCTTGTCCACCGGAGAAGAACAGATTTCAAGGTCAGGAGGTGGCAACTGCAGCTGCTTCTCCTGCCCACCTCCCATTTCACCACCATTTCCAGCTTTGCCCTCTTCCTCTTGTCCTTTTAGCAGGCTCCATGTATTCCTGAGTCCCTCAGATCTGCTGCTAGGAAGATCAGCTGGGGAGCAGAACACAAAAGGTCTGCGGACCTTCCTGCGGTCTTTTCCTGGAGCAGCAGGGAAGCAGCTTCCCATCATAAAAAATGAAGAACAGGGAAACACTCGTGTCATGTGCAGTGGTGTGAAAGAAATGCACGTGCTTCTTCAGGTGGCTTTAGTCCATTGAGAGTCCGTTTAGTCTCACAGCAGTCACCATTTTTTCTGCCAAAACACTCCGGGTTTGCACTGTTGCAGAGGATTCTGGGGGAAAATGGCAGTCACCATACCAATGAATAATGGATGTGGAAGTGCTCTCTTGCTCACTTGTTTCACTATTTCCTGTGTTCCTAAACTAATCCACAGACTGAAGAGCTGCTGAGCCACGGCTAACAGTACCATTTGATGGGCAGCATTGAGTCCAACAACAGTTACGCCATAAACATCACCCAAACAACGGAAATCAGAAGTCCTGCATGTCATTCCAGGAGTTTGTGACCCACTGGTCAAAAGGCACCTTGCCCAGAGAAGCCACAGGTGCAACAAAACTATTCTGCACCTTTTCCATCTTCACTGTGTCCTTTTTGTCCTTCCCATGCATAATTTTGTATGTCTCAATCATGTCCCCCCTCAGGCGTCTCTTTTCTAGGCTGAAGAGGCCCAAACGCCATAGCCTTTCCTCATAAGGAAGGTGCCCCAGCCCCGTAATCATCTTAGTCGCTCTCTTTTGCACCTTTTCCATTTCCACTATGTCTTTTTTGAGATGCGGCGACCAGAACTGGACACAATACTCCAGGTGTGGCCTTACCATCGATTTGTACAACGGCATAACAATATTAACTGTCTTATTCTCAATGCCTTTCCTAATGATCCTAAGCATGGAATTGGCCTTCTTCACTGCCGCCGCACATGGAGTCGACACTTTCATTGACCTGTCCACCACCACCCCAAGATCTCTCTCCTGATCTGGCTTCAAACTGGCAACCTTCTGATGTTATCTTCAGGCTAACGGAGGCTCTACCCTCTAGACCAGACCTGCCCAGGTCTGCACAGGTCTGAGTATACCCATAGATGATCAGCCAGCCTACCTGACTCTCCCTCTATGTGTTTTTGAGTACGAGAATCTCAAAACACGTAGATGAACAGGCCTTGCTGAGGGAGAATCAGCCTGGTTTCTGTAAGGGACCTTTGAAAAGGTCAACAGGCATGTGGATGTGGGAGAACCTGTGGACATTATATATCTGGACTTTCAGAAGGCGTTTGACACAGTCCCTCACCAAAGGCTACTGAAAAAACTCCATAGTCAGGGAATTAGAGGACAGGTCCTCTCCTGGATTGAGACCTGGTTGAAGACCAGGAAACACAGAGTGGGTGTCAATGGGCAATTTTCACAATGGAGAGAGGTGAAAAGTGGTGTGCCGCAAGGATCTGTCCTGAGACCGGTGCTCTTCAACCTTTTCATAAATGACCTGGAGACAGGGTTGAGCAGTGAGGTGGCTACGTTTGCAGACGACACCAAACTTTTCTGAGTGGTGAAGATCAGAAGTGATTGTGAGGAGCTCCAGAAGGATCTCTCCGAGCTGGCAGAATGAGCTTACATTTTCAGTGTAAGTCAGTGTAAAGTCATGCACACTGGGGCAAAAAATCAAAACTTCACATATAGGCTAATGGGTTCTGAGCTGTCTGTGACAGATCAGGAGAGAGATCATGGGGTGGTGGTGGACAGGTCGATGAAAGTGTCGACTCAATGTGTGGCAGCAATAAAGGAGGCCATTTCTATGCTTGGGATAATTAGGAAAGGTATTGAGAACAAGACGGCTAATATTATAATGCCGTTGTACAAATCGATGGTAAGGCCGCACCTGGAGTATTGTGTCCAGTTCTGGTCGCCGCATCTCAAAAAACACATAGTGGAAATGGAAAAGGTACAAAAGAGAGCGACTAAGATGATTACGGGGCTGGGGCTCCTTCCTTATGAGGAAAGGCTGCGGCGTTTGGGCCTCTTCAGCCTAGAAAAGAGACGCTTGAGGGGGGACATGATTGAGACATACAAAACTATGCATGGGAAGGATAAAGTGATGCTCTTTCACATAACACCAGAACCAGGGGACATCCACTCAAATTGAGTTGGAAGCTGGACTAGATAGGCCTATGGCCTGATCTAGTGTGGTTGTCCTTATGAGAAACCAGCTCAAATCAAATTGGCTGCTGCATCTGGCTGGTTGGAAAGTGCAAGCAAAGCATCTCCACTGTCAGAAATTAATCTTGGCTGAAGCCGTGTGCAGTTGAAATGTGACCTGCTGGCCTGCCAGCGGGTCACAAGCAGCTGAACTCCTGACATTTATGTTTCTTGCAATAAGGAAAGAGAAAGAGGCACCAGCCAAGGGGGGCTGGGGGGGGCGACGGCCTGCACGTCTCTATTCCTGCCTTGAAGACAACTCAGAGCAGCTCCGGTGAAACCTGGCTGCTGCCAGAGGAAGATCTTGTGACTGCACTGAAGCAGAGCAGCGAAAGCCCAAAGCAGTTGGAAGGGCAAGGCCACCCTTTCCACCAGCATTTCTGGTATTTTGATGCCATTGGGGTTTGCCAAGGACAGGCTCTGCCCTGAGGAGCTTGCAGTGGGAGAGACAACAAAGAACACTGGGGAAAGCCCAGGGGCGGAGGCAGAGGATGTGACCAGCTGCTTCGGTGCCTGACAGTCCAACCCCAGACCCAACTGACGGGTCTGAGTCAAACTACCCTGCAGTCCCTGCAGGTTGCCTGCACCAACTGACAGCACCTTTCCAGAGGGTGGGGGTCCTTCTTGTCCTCCCCAGAGATGCCAGCAGGGATTGCCTCCCCCCTCAGGACACTCAGTCTGCAAAGCAGGGGTGGCACAAGCTGCCTTGTGAAGAGTCAGTCCCACCTGGCGAAGAGCTGTCTGCACTGACGGGCAGTGCCACACAAGGTCTCAGGTCATTCGACTGCGAAGGCGAGTCTGGCGAATACAGCTGAGTGTGCCTGGGGGGGGCAGTGACACGGCTGAAGCAGGTGGACATTTCAGGATGATATCAATATGCCCAGCTCACAATATGGAAATATCCCAAGATGCTCAGTTCACCCATAAGGCTCTTCTCTGACCAAAAGACAGCATCTAAAATCCCTCTTAGAGAACAAGCTAGCTGTAGGTATGGGTTCACAAGGGTAAGACAGAAAGTCATAAATAAGAGCCATAAACAAATAAAAGGGATGCATAGAGTACCAGATCCTTTGTAATGGATATCTCTGTAAACAAATTGCCGATGCGTATCGAATTGCCCTCCAAGAAGTTGATCTGATAACAATGCCAATTGTTGTTTGTGGGCCTGTTGATCTGTTATCCTGTTCTCCTTCCCATGAATGCTATTCTCTTTGTGTGCTCTTGTCCCCCCTCCCCTACCTAGACTACTCTCTAAAACCTGGATCATTGTAATCCTTCGGGGTCTCTCTACATGGGGGGGGGGGTCCCGTTTGCAAACGAGTAAATGTAAGAAGTCCTTTGAATTCTCCTGTTGCCTGTTTGATTGCCTCTCCAAAATCCAAAGACTCGTGTGTGTGTTCATTCAGGAGCAAGGAGAATTTGAAAGTGGCCAACTTCAGGCAGAGAGACAGACTCCAGAAATGCGAACTGGCCCAGCAGGGCATTAGGGAGAGCCCTTCCCATATGCCCTGCTCATGCCTGACCAGCCCTTCTGTCTGAATGTGTGATGGAAGACAATGAGTCACCCCACTATCCAAGGAAGAGGAGGCAAGAACACTGGGCTAGCAAGTGGTAGGCCTCAAGGTCACAAGGCCTTAGCACCTCTGAGCATAAGCAAAGTTCCTGCATGAAAGATGAGTCAAAGGGCCCCTGATCCAAGCAGGCAGCTTTGCCTGCCAGCCTGCCATCCAACTTGGCACTCTTCCTGCCAAGTAGCTGCCTTACCAAGCCGTGCTTGAGTTGGCAACAAACTCTTGAGGTGCAAAAGGTCTTCCCTCCTCTCTCCTTACTGGACCCCGTTCGATGCAGAGTCTGCTTCCAAGAGCAGCGCTGTCAGCAGTGGGGGAGAGCAGCTGGCACTGCCTGGAGAGTCGCGCTTGTCCACAAGAGCCCTCAAGGTCAGGGTGCTGCTGGGGGCAACGTTCTAGTCACTGCCTCTCAGTCCTGGGGGGCCCGCTGTTGTCAGGCAAGTGCAGCCCCAGGAGACATGGGGCAGGGACCACAAGAAGCCCTGCTGAAATCAGTGGCGTCACAACCATGTCTCCTTCCACCGTTTTTATGGGTGAGAGGCTCCCAGGGCGAGGGAGGATCCTACGCTGTGCGAAGCTGCCTCTGAGCAGCCCCCAAAGGGGCAGCTTTGCCTGTGCAGCGCCTCCCGCAGCAACTTCCAGCAGGCTCCGGGTTCTGCAGCAAATGACCCTAGACCCGCCTGGGGCCCCTTTCATTAACGAAATGAGCACAAGCACCACACCCTCAGTGCTCTCTGTTGGCGCGTAATGTGCTCTAATGAGTGGCACATGTGCCATCTGACTCTGGCAAACTAGGCAGTCGGAGGGGGCGGCTCTCTTGAATGGCACACAGGTGGGCATTGTCATAGGCCGAGTAGGCGCCTTTAAGTGTTCGAGGAGGCCATTTGTTGTCCGCTCAGCACTCTCACCTGCCACGCTGGCATGCCTGGATGCGCAAGAGAAGGGAGTCTGCCTGGGCAGCAGCACCTGCCCATCCCCCTTTCTCGCCTTTTTTGGACTGCAGAAGCGCACGTGGCCTCTGGGGAACCAAGTGCCTCGGGAACAAAGTGCCAGGTAAGGCACCGCGAGTTTAGCCTTACTACAAGGAGAAGGCAAGTGGACCTCTGAGTTTTGGAGAAGGAGGGGAGGAGGACGAGAAGGAGAAGCTAAGTGTACTCTTTCTAACTCTTTGTCTTTCTAACTCCTTGTCTTCTAACTTTAAATCAACATTGAAATTTAGCTTTAGCTAAGCTTTACCTAAGTTAGCACCTAAGGGAGGGAATTTAAGGTCCAGCGAGTTGGGGGTACAGGAGCTAGGTGAGGGCAATAAAAATAAATACATAGGTGTGTACATAGGTCTACTCTGAGCAGGAGCAGAGTCCTACTCGTAAGAGCCCAAGGGTCAGGCACTTGGAAAAATAAATAAAACAGAGGAGGATAAAGTGGAAAGCAAGTTTTTCTACTTTGTTTAAATTAACCCTATACTTAACCCAAGTTAAATTTAATCTAAGTTAGAACATAATCTAAACAGTTCAGTAATTTGGGAAACAGGATCTAGGTGCGAGCAGTAAATAAATAAATAAATAAATAAATAAACTCAAATAAAAACTAGCTTGAGGTTAAAAAAAACCAGTCCAGCCTAAGAGAACTGAATTAGGAGGGTACGAACTTAGGAAGGGCCAGTTCCCACCCAGTCAGGGAAATTTAGCAGTCATTGACCTTTAGAAGATGATAAGAGCCCCATTAGGCTAGTCCAAGCAACCCATTCAGGGGCCTTCAGAGTGGATTAAGCCCATAACAGCCTTTTGTCTTCCTGATCTTTCGTAATCTCACCTGGGAAGACCAGCCCCCTTTCAATCAGCAAGGAGGGAGGGAGGAGGAGCCAGCTGGGGTATAAAGCTAGTGGCTGCCACCGCATGAGCCTCTCTGCAGAAGTGCACATGGCCTCTGGGGAACCCAGTGCCTTGGGAACGAAGTGCCATGTGAGGCACCGCGAGTTTAGCATCTGGGCAAGTTCGGCAGCAGGGCAAGGAGGCCAGGGACCCAAGCACTGCCCTTCTCTTCCCTTGAGAAGAGGGCAGCAAACCAGTGCAGGGTTTATTAAGTACCCCTAAATAAAAACAACAAAAAGCTATGCAGTCAGACAGCCAGCAGCAGGGCGGGGGCTATCCAGTGTTTTGCTTCAAGTTTAACACGCATGACTATATGCCTCTGGGGCTGTTCTTATGACTCCTGTAGACAGCTTGGGAGTGAAATGCTCCATCGCGGCTGCATTCCGCCTTCCCCTCAGGGACATGATGAGCAAGTCGGATTGTCAGCCCACCTCACTTGGGACCTGCTCTCCAGACCGCCTTGCCGAACGGGGGGGGGGGATATCCTTCGGCCTGCAGATAGCAGAGTGAGCCCAGGGCGTCTGCTGCCTGGCAGCTGTTCTTCCACAGAGCCCGAGCGCCACTTCGCTCCTGGGAGCGAGAACATGAGGGCACGGGGCAAGACCAGGAAACAGCAAGAGGCAGTTTTCCCACAATGCAGCACTCCTGCCTGGGGTTGGTGTCTTCTGTCATTGGCAGTTACAGAATGGCAAGATGTCTCACACCCATGCCTGGAAAGGGAGCCCCAGAACCCCTGGCTGCCACCAGATTTACCACTGGTAGTAACCATGACCTTCTTCTCTGTCTTTGTTTCACTGAGAGAACTCCAGTCAATAAGGAGCACTTCTCAAGGACCCAAATGGCACAGCAGCAGCGGATGGTTGCCACCCCATCACCCCCACCCAGTGCCATGGTCCTGACCCTGATCAGGATCCTCTGGGGCCTCTTATCAACATTCACATAAATGGGAGGTCTCTTTCTGAGTGAGAGAGCAACCTCCTTTGAGGCCTATTGCACAGAGAATGGGTCTGCAGTGAGCTCTGTGCCGAAAGCTCAGTCATTGGAGTCCTGCTTTATGCCTACATGGCCATCATGGAAGGACCTCCATGTCTGGGTGGCTGGTCTGTCAGCAGTTGCTGGGGTTGGGAACGGACAATGGGCCCACACGTGAGCTGGGTCACCAGGGCTCCAGGCTGAAGTATCTTCCTAGGCATTAAGAGTCCCCGTGTGCTGTTTCCACTCCTCCCCCAGACTGGCCATTGGCTCCCCTCATCAGGAAAGGCTGTGAAGGCCAGGACTTTGCCTGGGAATGGACCACCCTTACCAACTTGACCTCCTGCTTGACTCCAGTTGCCGGAGGCCAGTGTGGACAGCACCACAGGCACCGCACCGCAGGTAACACTGTCACTTCACCAAGTCTGTTGTAATCCTTGGCCAGTCAGGCACCAGTCATCCTGGAGCAGAATGCAGAAGATCAGAAGGGACCAGCTCCAAGCCCACAAGGAGCCCAGGTGCCACATGAGGTTAGGGATGGACACTGCTGTGATTTCCAGGGTCCACCCCGCCTTCTCTGCAGGTTCCATTCTCTAAAACATGCACAGTCCAGGCCTGTTTTGCCACTCCATAAGGTAAGACCCTAATTTCTAAGCGAGGCTTTGCGTATTTCAGTGGTTTGGCTCTTACTTGGCTGCAGAGGGGAGGGTCAGACTCACTGCAAGAGAAATGAACACTCCAGGCAGTGCTGCAAGCTGCCCTGCATACTTGTGGCGTGTGCTGGGAAGCCACGGTTCATAATAGATTCTGCTGCTGCACATGTGGGGAAAGCCAGTCCTGTGCTCTACGTGGCATAAGCACCTTCTAAACCTGGCACCACATGACCCTCAGTCGAAAGACTCTGCACAGGAAACCCCCCGTGTTACGGAAGTGGAAAATGTCTGAATCCTCATCATTTTCAGTGGGAGAGGTGCATGCACCGTGAGAGCCAGAACTGCAGTGTCCTAAAGCCGCTGCCCTGAAGCTTCCTGTCTTTCAGTCGACTTGTGCCGATTGCTGCTCAAGTGACGTTTGGCCCTCAGCTGCTCCACACCTTCCCTTCGTGCCTGCAAGGAGGAGGGAAGAGCGCAGAGAGAGGTGACTTGGGCTGGAAAGGCAGGCCTGCCTTCTTCTTGCAGGCGCTGAGCAAGGACACAGCAGGGAATTGGGGGGACTCCAGAAGAAGACAAAGAGGCACATAATGGCAGTCGTTGGCTTCCGTGGCAGGATTTGGCAGTCCTCAGCCCTGCAGAGGGTCCTTTCCAAGCCCGCCTCCCTCCAGGCCATTCCAGGGGGCTGGTGCCTGTCGGGAAAGGTGGTGCTGAGTGGCGAGAGAAAGTGAATCTGCGCCACCTAATTCGAAGCGTCATATTCAATAGCACGTTCTGAGCCTTTTAAAAGAGAGAATTAAACATAATTTGTGGTAATATTTTCCTATCGATTCCTACTTTGCACTATTGATTGAGCAATTAGGTGTCACGAACTGCAGCAGAGGCAGGCAGACAAGTGATGCGCAGGAGGCGGGAGCTGGCGCAGCTCTAGCAGGAGGGCTTCTCTGTCCAGGCCACACCTTTGCTCTCTGGTTTGGGGATTCCACTGTGGATCTGGGTCGTGCTGGTGGCCTAGACATGGTGTCAGCAGACAGGGATCCCTCCTGCCCTCCCTGGCTGCTCCTTGCCTCAGGGAGGGCCTTTGTGGGGAGGGGGCTTCTGTGCTCTCAGTGTCTGCAGCATCCTCACTCCATGACTCCTCGGGCCCCACGGGGTGCACACTACTCAGTGCTCTTGAGCCCCCTTTCCTCTACTGTCAAGGTGTATGGTGGACAGTGACGGGGGGGAAGGGAGATCAATGTATGGACAATCACACCCACACACACCAACAATGCAGCAAACGCATGGGGTGTGTGTGTGTCTAGCTGGTCACTGCAGTCAGCACACCATGTCACATGCCAGCTCACTGACTGACCCATTCAATGCTCTCTCTTGCAGGTCCATGTGCCACTGCAGCCTCCCTGTCAGTGTGCCTGGCTGTAGGGATGCTAGGCGCACAAGGCCAGAGGAGGGGGGCTCCTTGCCTGCCTCCTGCAGTGGCTGGTAGTCAGAGAGCAGCTTTCTGGAGTTCCAGACCTACCTCTCCAAAGCATGTTGTGGGGTGCGAGAGATCACCCCCTGAGCAATGAAAAGCCATCTCAGCTCCCAGGCTTGACTCCCTCTCTGGAACCAGTCAAGGAAGCTGCGCTGCGATAAAAACATAAGAACAGCCCCACTGGATCAGGCCATAGGCCCATCTAGTCCAGCTTCCTGTATCTCACAGCGGCCCACCAAATGCCCCAGGGAGCACACCAGATAACAAGAGACCTCATCCTGGTGCCCTCACCTGCATCTGGCATTCTGACATAACCCATTTCTAAAATCAGGAGGTTGCGCATACACATCATGGCTTGTACCCCATAATGGATTTTTCCTCCAGAAACTTGTCCAATCCCCTTTTAAAGGCGTCTAGGCTAGACGCCAGCACCACATCCTGTGGCAAGGAGTTCCACAGACCGACCACACGCTGAGTAAAGAAATCTTTTCTTTTGTCTGTCCTAACCCGCCCAACACTCAATTTGAGTGGCTGTCCCCTGGTTCTGGTGTTATGTGAGAGTGTAAAGAGCATCTCCCTATCCACTCTGTCCATCCCCTGCATAATTTTGTATGTCTCAATCATGTCCCCCCTCAAGCGTCTCTTTTCTAGGCTGAAGAGGCCCAAACGCCGTAGCCTTTCCTCATAAGGAAGGTGTCCCTCTTCAGCCCAGCACAGCATCTCTTTTTATTTTACTTAATTTTAATTTACTTAATTAAATTGTATTTTGTCGTGGGGGGGGGGGCTACAAAATCTTATTTGACCCCAGGTAGCAGGTAGATGCATTAGCTATGCCACTGACCTGAGGGTCGCGGCAGAACGAGCTTCTGGGGGAAGAGGCAGATTTCCCCCCAATTTTCACTTTTTTAAAAGCCTGGGTGTGATGTCACCTCCAGTTGTCACTTGCAGATGGAAAAGGCTTGCAATGAGTCAATGTGCAGGAGACATTGTGTTGAAAAATGCACCTCTGCTGCATAGATCCAGGGGGAACTTGTCTCCAAATGCATGGCCTGCCCCCCATGTGAGTTCATGTTCTGGCTATTCCCAGCCTGTCAGAGTCCAGCCTACACAATGCAGTGGCGCCAACAGAGTGTGCGCTGTATCGGGGGGGGGGTGACGACCAGAGGCCTGGGAGAGTTAAGTGAAGATCTTTTTTGCTTACCTCCCTGTCAGCTAACTGGTCACCACTGGGTCTCCTGGGACCAACGCCAGCTATTTAGGTCCAAGGAGCCTCAGGAGGCAGGTCAGGCCTGGAAGAGGAAGATGAGTTCTTGGCGTGTGCAACTGTCTCTGAGATCCACCCCCTCCTGCCCCTGCACCACCCCTGTTCTCCCTGCTTCCCACCCCATCTTCCCCCAATCCACCCAGAAGCCACCCTGCTGCCACCCTGGGCTGGGCATCAAATCCCGTAACTTTCAGTGCCTCCTGTATGTGGGTGAGGCCAGCATTCCACCTTCTGCCCCAAACTTTCTCCCTCCGCCCACTCCTGTGTCTCCAACTGCCTGGGTAACTTTCCAGCCTGGGTGCTTTGTTGCCACCTCCAGTTTGATACATCTGATGTTGAACTTCTTACCTCCCCCACCCCAGACTGCCTCCCCTGTACTCCCTTCATATCCATGTACAAGGACCCCATCCAACCCACAGACAGGCTTTGCCCCCTTCAAATTCCATTCCTCAGAGGAGGAGGCCTGGTGCTGCCCTCTGAGTGGCTCTTCCCCCCCCCCCCCAGTGTTTCCGGGTAGCTCCTTGGAGACCTCACAATGGACAGGCCACCTTTTCCCCAGGGCTGCCAGGCAGTGAGTGAAAGCAAAGCAGGCAGCAGCAGAGTGCAGATGGAGGAGGGGGGGAGATGGGGAGGAAGAAATAAATTAGGAAATAAAACTCGTTGCCTCCAGGGAAGCAATCTGGACAAGCGAAGCCAGGCCCAATTGTGAGGTTTATGCTCCTCTCCTGGGACGGATTTGAGGAGAACAATGATGGCCCAGCGAGGAGAGAGGGAGGGTGAATCCTTCCCCTCACTGCGCCGGTGCCCCGAAGGAAGGAACAGCTGTCAGGGCGCCTTGATGAGTGGCGATTGATTTCCCCCTCCGATCACCCCGATTCCATCTCTCCTTGGTCTGCTGGGCAAGGGCTGCAGCCGGCAGCTGCGTCTGCAGGAGGAGGTGGGAGCAGAATCCCAAGGAGGCGATTTCTGAAAAGTTTTATAAATGTAAACAAGCAGTAAATCCAAATGTCGGCAGGGAAAACATCCACTTCCACCCAAGGGGGAGACTCCATGGAGTTTTATTTTGCCCTCCGTTTTGTGTTTCGCAGGTTCACTGAGGAGGCACATTCAGCTCTTTAAAGGCAGCTTCAGCAGAAAGAGCAAAGCACAAGCAGGCTGTAAATCTGGGGTGGCAACGGAGGCCCTGGAGGAGGAGGCTGCACGCAAGCGCAGCGAGAGGCCAGGGCCCACTGGAGTCCTTGATTCCGGTCTCCTGGTCTCAGGTCCCTGCCAGCTGCAGGCCCTCCTGCTTCAGGGAAAATCTCCGTGAGAGGCAGGAGCCTCCATTGGTGTGTCTCTGCAGTCCTGCTTGGACTGCGGTTTGGTGCTGGGAGTGGCAGAGTCCGTGAATGGGGGGGCACCTAGGAGGGTCCTGGAGAGGAGTGCCTGCCCAGGCTGTCAGGCAGGGCAGGGTTGGCCTTAGGCGCCATTGGGCCCAACTGGAAACATGTTTTGCAGGGCCACAGATTCACAGCCAAGGTCTGTGGACTCTTAGAGAGGGTGTCACACATCAGGCCCGTGGGAAGGAGGCAGCCCATGGAAGCTCTTTCTGACCCTTGGGCTCTCCCAAAGCTACTGTCAACTGCTGTCAGCTTCTGAGCTGCACTGAGATGTTACTGCTGAAAGGGCGGCCCAAATGATGATTGGGATCTCCACATCTTGAAAACATGATCATGATTCTTGCGTATTTGCTCTTCTGTCATTTGCAGCTGATGAGTTCCTAAATGAGAGCAAAGTGTTTGTTCTCTTAATGGCATCAGTGTTTGCTTAATGGCATAACTTCCTGCCTAATGACATCACTTTTGGTCACAGTAGCCATCATGAATGCTATTCAGCCCTCTGTATTAAACGAGTTTGACACCCCTGCTCTTAGAGAAATAAATACAATTTATTCTACTGTAGACTTTATATCTCTGGGGTAGAATGGAAAGCCGTCAAAATGTGCTTTGTGTTTTGAAAGTGCACATGCGTTGATGGACCAAATGGCTCTGAGCACATTTTCATATAGCATTGCTGACATGTAAGCCTACAAGTAGACAAACAAAATGTGTGGATTACCTTGAAAAGTAAGTAGTTTAATTAACTTTTTATGTAATTCAAATGCAGTAAACACATTTCAAAATCTAAACAGTATAAACAAACACTACTGACTTAAGAATTCTCCATAAAATCTGTAAAGTGATGTTAGGTGTTTGTCGGGAAAAGAAAAGAGAGACTCGGCTGGAGTTAGAAGTTGGCTGTTTATTGGAGTGCATGGGACAGCGTTCCCCTGATGGCATGGGAAGGCTGACCACTTAGTGAACAACTTACAAGCCATAGACAGGTCCAGCCTTGTTATACACAAATTTTTTATACACAGATTTGACTCAACACGAATGGCCACTGCAAATGAGAAGGAATGTGCTGATCCCTGGAGAAGGGAAAAAATGCACCCCTTTAAAATCGCAGTTTAAAAAACTGCTTTTTACTGTTGCAGGGAGACATCATGCAAGTGATTACAGGTAGAACCTAAGTACCCACAGATTTTGCTATCTCAAAGCTGATGAGAAGGGCCCTTTAAATTAAAGGAAAACAGTCCTTTAATAATGCCAGAGAGGGCAGCCGGCTGACAATCCATCAATCATTCTCTGCAGGCTTCACTCCTCCCTTCCCCTGAGCATGTGAAAAAAAAGGCTAAATGGCAGTGATTATCACCTTCTCCATGCTTTCCCCTTGCTGGGGCTCCTGGTGAAGGGAGGGATTGCTACCTCCTAGTGAAGCCTAAGTGCCTGGAGAGAGACTGATGGACTCTGTGTGTATTTCAAAAGGTCAGCAAGGCTGTTTTTAAGTCACCAGAGCAAAGAGACTTTGTTTTTTAAATTGATTTACTATAGTGCATTTTTTGCCATCCAAGTGAATTCTTGGTTCCTCGTGAGTTCCTTTCGAATAATGAGCCTCAACCTGTATAGGGTTTTGGGATGAGATCATCCCGTTTCTTATCAGATACGATAGGTGCTTTCTTCATTAACAACTCTAGCAACTCTAGCAAAATTACTAGTACGATTTGATTACTAAAGGCCCAATCCTATCCAGTTTTCCAGGGCGGGTGCAGTGGTGTTAATGGGGCTCGTCCTGTGGTGGGGAGGCAGTCAAAGTAAGGGAATGTTTGTTCCCTTACTTCAGGGCTGCATTGCGGCTGCACTGGTGCTGGACAGTTGGATAGGATGGGGCCCTTAGTCATCACATACACAGACCCTTTCAGCAGGAAAACATAAATTCACCTTGATCTAATAATACACAGAAGAAAGAGTCTGGAAATAGCATATATATGATAAAATAGATATGGAGCAGGATATATCCATTTTTTGCTTGTTGGCATCCTTCAGTCTTGGAAGACTCTGGTATCGCGCTCTGAATAGTGGTTCTGGAACAGAGTGTCCTCTCCAGTGCGCGAAGCCTGGTAAAGTAGATATGGAGGATAGACTGTTTCCCACGCAGCAAGTCCCCCTCTCCACGTCGCTGAAATGGTCCAATGGAAAGGCAGAAGCCAATATGGTTGGTTCCAGCAGTGTCGCAGGAGTTGCCAGAACGTGACTGTGTTCAGCCATGAACTGCCTCAGGGACTCCGGCTCCGGATTTTGCCTCGAGGTTGACTCCTGAAGCCTTTTCCATAACTGGATGTAGCCACAAGGTAGTGGAGGTTTGGGATCAGAGTTTTCCTTCTCTCAGATGAGCTGCCTTCCCAGGCTAACGAGTCCCATCTACCCGGTGGCTGTTTAGTCGCCTCTTACGACAATTACAGCCAAATTGAGGGCCTATTCTTATCCCCAGCCCCCCGGGGGAAATATATCAATTAAAAAACCATTTATGCCCAGGTACTGGCCATGTCCTGCATTCCTGACCCAGACAAGGTCCTCTGGAGTTCAGCAACTGATGTCTAAAGTTCAGTAGCTGGCCTAGCAGCTTTTGAATCTTGTGATACGCAGACAATATGGATTCTGATGTTTATGGGAAATAAACCTTGTTTCTCCCACAGTGTCCTTTGCAATGTGTTGCTGTGTGCATTTGACAAGACTAGAATAGATGACCTTACTGTGGGGCCTCCTTAAGCCATGAGGCCCGGTTGGGAGCAACTGATCCAATTGGCTTAAAGCCAGCCCTGCCTGGAGCTCCTGTTGCCAACACTGCTCATTCACACGCACCTGTGTGTACTGCGTAGGTGTCCTGCACACACCCAAAATAACAGAAAGTGACATAACAGAGCTCTTTTTCTGCCAGCTACAACACACACTATGCAGGTTTCCCTTGCCCCAAACACTAAGTTAAAAGGGGGGTCATGACTGAGACATGCAAACTTATGCACGGGAAGGATAGAGTAGATAGAGAGATGCTCTTTATGCTCTCACATAACACCAGAACCAGGGGACATTCACTAAAATTGAGTGTTGGGAGAGTTAGGACAGACAAAAGAAAGTATTTCTTAGTATGTAGTTGGACTATGGAACTCCTTGCCACAGGATGTGGTGATGGCATCTGGCCTAGATGCCTTTAAAAGGGGATTGGGCAAGTTTCTGGAGGAAAAATCCATCACGGGTTACAAGCCATGATGGGTATGTGCAACCTCCTGATTTTAGAAATAGGCTGTCAGAATGCCAGATGCAAGGGAGGGCACCAGGATGCAGGTCTCTTGTTGTCTCGTGTCTTTGGATTCCTCTCAGCCTGCCCTTTCCAACGCACTAAGGCAAGTCCGCCTACTTGCGAGTAAATGTGCAATATGGCTTGGTTTCACTTTCCATAGGGCTCAATGCATTTTTGGGTTTCCGGTTTTTTGGCGATAACTTTTGATGGAAAGGAGATATTTCAATGTGGTTTTTTGTATTGCATTCCGCTGGACATTCCACATCCAACAGTATATGGCATGATGGGGTTATTCCTAACCTTCACGATGTTAGCGATGTTGGGGCATTTGTGGTGTCATCCCCCCAAGGGTGGTACCTAGGGCGGACCACCCCCCCTCACCCCCCGCTAGCTAGGCCACTGTTGCACTGCATTCTGGACTATTGGTGGATCATGTGCCAGCTACTGCTCTCTCTCTCTCTCTCTCTCTCTCTCTCTCTCCCATGTTTCAGCTCAGGTGAGGCATCAGGAGATGTCATCACTGCAGTCCCATGATCACCACCCCAGAAGTGGTGGTGATCCTGATCCTGACAACCAGGCAGGAGGCTACAAACGGACGCTCCAAGAGCTTTGTGCGGCTCCCCTGCTTATGTGGCGAGTCCCGGTGCATCCTGCCTCTTGATAAGGGCAGTGTAATTAAAGTGACTTGAACCTCACCAAAGTCCTTTCTAATTAGCTTTGGCTGCAGCATTGAAGTGACACACCCTGAAGGCGTCTTTGTGGTTGGGAATGATGCAACGCAGGCGGCATCGCATCCCCTCGTGGGGAGGGTCAGTGCTTTGGCTCCAAGCCTTGATCCGTTTGTTGGGAGAGTTCCTCTCCTCTGAGGGAGCCGGAGCTCTCCTCCCCGGTTGCTGGCACCATTGTGCCTTGCAGCTCTCTCCACATATGGGTTTGCAGGCATGATTCAGGCACCTGTTTGGAGCTGCCCAGCTGGTGCTGAGAGCTGTTGGGGACTGTTGAGCGGCTGCCTTGGGTCAGGGACCGCCAGACTTGCGCCCTGATGGGCTCTCAGAGCCTGGGTGGCGTGACCTGCCATTGGCATTGGCTGTCTTGGGAAAGAAAGTGCTTTGCTGAAGCCAACAAGGGCTGCTTCATTCTGGAGTCCTGACTTGCTCCTTCTCCGTCCTGACTCCTGGCTCCCCTCCCCAGGGGCTGCTGGCACTGCCTGTGGTCCAGGCCTGTAGACCCACCTCCTGGGTTACTGACCCAGTCAAGCTCTTAAAGGGCCAGCACATTACAAGGCCCAACAGGCCAACTTGAATTTAGAGTGTGAGCAGGTCGAGGTGGGAAAGGACTGGGGATATCCACATCCCCCTGGTGCGGGGGTCCCGCTTTCCCTGGAGACTTGAGTCTCCTTCAGGCTCAGCTGTCAATGTATGCACAGAAGGGAAACGGGAGAGGAACCAATCAGCATGGACCTGTGCATTGCCCTCACTGCTCCGGACAACAAGTAGGAGGGCCTCTTACTGTGCTGTACTTACCGCGCCACCCCCCCTCTGGCTACACTACTGCACAAAGCTCGTTCTGCTGGTCCACAAAAGGCCATGGGCCTCCAGCTCCAGCGTTCCTATTCCAGAACAATTCACTTTTTAATCTCAGTATTTGGGGGCACTGGCACTCCATGCCATGGTTGAGCACAATCCCAGCTTGACAACCAGGGAAATTCTCTCCTCCAGTATTTGACTTGACATCCTCAGCTGAAGCGGGTGAAGGGAACGGAAGCCTCTCCCGCCTGCCGCTTGCTGACCCCACTGCAGGATGTCCAAGCTGAACACACGTCACTCCCGCTGGGTACTGGACTGCACTCTGTGGCTCTTCCCTGAGTGGCAGCGAGGGGCACAAGAGCTTGGCTGGAACCCGCCCGGGCTCCCCTCCCTTCCTTTGGTTTCATTCTTCAGCCAGGTGCTGGGCGGCTCTTCTTGGATGGAGTCAGCCAGAAGTTCCACTTTCTATGGGGCTTATTTGTGTTTTGAAGTCAGGCAGACTGTACACGAAACGTACCGCTCCTGCCAGCTCCACCTGTGACTGTCATAAAGAACTAACTAGCACTCCGGTTTGTTCTTTCCCTTGCTGGTTTTCTGGAAATGAGGGCTTGTTTCTAAGGTTCCTATTACACTATTTCAATATTTAGCAGATTATCTAAAAGTGTAAATTTCCTTCTTCACTGCAGCTGGAACAAACAGAAAAATTAAGAAGCCCACGCAGTGCAGTTCAAAGCATGAGAAATCTTTCTTGAAACCACCTTTGCCAGTGCAAATTCTGAGGGTGTCACATTGAGCTGGAGACTGGGGAGCTGCAGGGAGGGCCCCATGTGGGGTCCAAGCCATGTGCCCTTTGGAGTCTCTGCACCATGCCAAGTGATGCTGGGACATGTGCCAGACCAGGAGGGATGGCAGGGCCCCGTTGAGGGCAACCTGCCACAGGAAGACAGAAGGTCCCTGGTTTCCTCCTGCCTCGGCTTGGACCTTCACCCAGAAGGCTCCTCTGTGGGAAAGAACAGTCAGCTTGTTAAACTCTTCCATGTTGAGCTGCGCCTGCCCAAATTCTCCCTTCTGTACTGTGGTGAAACCCTGTCCTCCCTTGTCTCTGGTCACCCTGCTGCTGGGTCAGAAGCCATGTTTGCCCTTGGCCTGATGGCTTTGTGCTTCTTCTTCTCCAACTGACAAGCAAACCAAGAAAGGGACCTGGGACTGTGCACCCCAACCCATTTCCAAGAGCAGGAGAGTCAAGGGCTCAGGTGACCTCAAGAATGCCCCCTGCGTATGCTTTGAGGACATGTGAAAGTGTTCACCTGGGGCCAGCACAGGGGCCCAGGGCAGTGGCCAATAATACACCTCCATCTTCAAACACAAGTAGTGGGGGGGGGGGCAATGGAGTTTCAAACAGGGAACTAAAGACTGCTGCAGGAGGGGACCCCAGGAGCTTGCAGGCTGCTGATTGAGCACCAGGCTTCTGGGAGTGAGAAGCCAAGTCCAAAGCCAGGGGGAAAGAGTCAAAATGGGGGGGGGGGGCGCATTTGTTTCAAATGGGTCGTTGGTTGTCATGATCTGGGGGGGGCTGCTGCTCGTTATCGCTGCATTGGTCGGATTTGCTGCTGCTGACAAAGAGCAGGGCTTCATTTTTGTTTCAGTGCCTTTTCCCCCCAATCTCCTGATGAGCTGCTTGGAATATTGCTGAGCAGTTGAAAGGTGTCACAGACGTGTTTTGAATAAACAAATACAACATGTTGCCATTCCTCGCATCACAGGCGTTTGCCTGGGACGAGGCCTGTCAAGGCTCCCACTGGCTGATGGCTGACAATCCTGTACAGCGACCCCCTTCCACAGTTGTGCAGGGATCTCTTCCTGGCTCATGCTTCTCCTTTGCAACACATACAGGCCTGTCCTTCTCATCCACTCTTTGACCATCTGCAGATGTGACTCAATGCAGTTGGCCACCACAGACGAGAAGGACTCTGCCCATCTGGGGCGGGGGAAACTCACGGTTTAAAACCGCTTTTTTAAAAAACCTTTCCAGAGTGGCAGGCAGGCAGGCAGTCTTCAGCTATTAGACTGTCTCTTTCCAGAATGCACCAAGGCAAGCAACCTCCTCTCTTGGCCTTTGGTCACCCCAGGATGCAATGCAGAGCGTTTAATCACTTCCGTGTTGCATTTTCAGAGTGCAGGTCCAAGGGAGGATCACCGGCTTCATAGCTGAAGACTGCCTGCCTCCCGCTCTGGAAAGGTTAAAAAAGCGGTCTTTAAACTATGATTTCAATGGGATGCTTTCTTGGCACATTCGCTTATCGGCG
The DNA here is from genome assembly GCF_035046505.1 of Tiliqua scincoides. Classification (NCBI taxonomy): domain Eukaryota; kingdom Metazoa; phylum Chordata; class Lepidosauria; order Squamata; family Scincidae; genus Tiliqua; species Tiliqua scincoides. The sequence continues at coordinate 20,251 of NW_027101404.1, read as the reverse complement.
GTTTCTGACATCAGCAGGTGCTCCGGGAATGGAAGCCCCACCGATGCTGAGGTTGAACTGCGTGCTTGGCTTATTCTCTGTTCAGCTGAACAACCTCTCACACCAATTCAAACAAAAGTTCAGATCTCGAGGGTGTCCTACATTTTATTTCTGAAACTTAATTTTGAGTGCTCCAGTTATTCTGAGGGAAAGGCAGGATATAAATCACTTAAATAAATACATTTAAACCCAATTCTTTTGGATTAATTTTAAGGCAACATTGTTAAGATAATTATATGAGATTCAGTTGGATTTCTTTCTAAATCCTATTAAAATATTTAATTGAAGACCTATTTTACAAAATGAAGATCTATTTTACTGTTTATGCAAATGCTGAAATCAAAATTCATGTTGCTTCCATGCAAATGCAAGACTGATGGATTTGCATGAGAACCTCTCCCACCCACACAGCTGCCCCCTTGGCCTGCAAAGAAACTGCTGCTGGTTCTCCTCTCCTCCTGCCATTGCCTCCTGCTCCAGATCCGCCCACTTTCCCTGCCGGTCCCAGTTGCCACTCAGAATTCAGAAACAAGGGTTTCAAGGATCTCTTGGATGACGATCAACCCCCTGTTCTTCAGTGAGTCACTGCGTGTAAAATAAACGTGTTTAAATAGAGGGAAGAGCATTAATGACCTCAATTTGAAGGATTTCTGCTGGAGCACTTTTGAATACAAAAGACATTAGTGCTCCAGCTCTCCCAAAGGCATTTATCTCATGGAAACCACTTTGACATGAAACAGGTGATTTTCCTCTGCGTTGCTGCAGAGCCCTTGACAGGAGCCCTGGAGACTCTCGGAGGCTCTTTCCCGAACATGCGCGGGGGGAGGGGGGCTGATAGATTACTGGCGGAAAGGGTTTCTTGGCTGCTTAGCTGTATCCTTCACGGGCTGGCAGACCCACAAGTCAGTTGGTGATAAGAGGATCTACCACCCCCTAAATGTAGTAATTTACTTGATTCCAAGTAAATCAAGCCATTTTAGGTGTACTGAAACCCACCTGCTCCCATATCAGAGGGTGGCATCAGAGCCCCCCCCTCCACTTTCCTCCCTTACATAAGGCCAGAGGGGCCAGCTGTGTGACATGCGGCCTTCTCAGCAATGGCACCAAGGTTGTCACATGCCCTCTGCCAGTCATAAGAACAGCCCCGCTGCATCAGGCCATAAGCCCACCTAGTCCAGCTTCCTGTATCTCACAGTGGCCCACCAAATGCTTCAGGGAACTCACAAGACAACAAGAGACCTGCATCCTGGTGCTGTCCCTTGTATCTGGCATTTTGAGGTACCATCACCTCAATTGCCACTGATTTGAGAAACACTACTCTTCTTCTTCTGTAGCACTTGTCCCATGTGGTGGTGGGGTTGGCTATTTGGGATGGGGGTCGCCATTTCTCTCGATTGCAGGCTTGGTCTGGGTGTAGGCGGGTAATTTTCATGTCGCCGTGCAGCATGTCAAGCCAGCGCTGCTTCGATCGGCCCTTCAGCCATTTGCCATTGACCTCCAGCTGAAGGCCCTTCTATGCCAGCATATCGCAGAACGTGGCTTCTATGCCAGGCATGCAGAATGTGGCTATTCCACTGAAGCTGGGATTCTCTCAACTTGTTGGCGATTGGAGCAACGCCATACCACTGCCGGATGTTGTCACTGCAGACGTGGTCAAAACAAGTGAGATCACTGATCCAGCACAGCATCTTTGTCTCCATGACACCGTGGTGGCATTCGACTTCTCTTGTCGCCGGCCAACATTCAGCTCCGTAGAGTGCAACTGGCTGGATGACCATCTGGTAGATCTTTGACCTGAGATGGCCGCTGATCTTCTTGTCGCAAAGGATACCAGTCATTGTGCGCCACTTTGTCCATGCTACGTTTACTTCCGCAGTGGTTTTGTGACTCAGGCTACTGACAGCCGCAATAATAATAATAATAATAATAATAATAATAATAATAATAATACAGGTATTTCTATACTGCCTTTCTTGGTCCTCAGACTTCTCCTTAGACTTTATTCAAGGCGGTTTACATAGGCAGGCAATTTAAATCCCCGTAGGGATTTTTACAGTTTGAAAGAAGGTTTCTATCTTTCAAGAAACCACAACATTCAGATGTTTCTTTCTTGATCTGGTCACACATTCTGGCCTCCATCCTCAGAGCAGATGGAATAGCTCGGCTTGGCTTGTCAGCTGCTTCAAGGTCTCACCATTCACGGTGCCGGTGGCCTCGAACTGGCGACCTTTGGATGTTATCTTCAGGCAAATGGAGGCTCAACCCTCTAGACCAGACCTCCTGCCCAAGGTGGTACCAATCAAGCCAAGGTATTCAAATGTCTCAGCACGTGACAAGTCGATGCCATATGCGGATTGTCCTGAGCTCATTGGGGTCTATCGTCATGAACTTTGTCCTCTTGACATTGAGACAGAGGCCAAACCACTGGTGGAGAAACACTGATTTAGACCAGGGGTCTCTAAAACCTGGCCCTGGAGCCAGATGTGGCTTGCAACAAACCTCTATCCAGCCTGCAGCAAGCCTCTGGCCCACTCAACTGAATGTGACCAGAGCTCTGCTCCAGTTGCCTCTGTGGGGTGTTCTGAGGGCCAGGGAGGTCCTGCATCTCCCCTCAGAATGCCTTCTAAAGGCCTAAAAACATAACTTCCTGAAACCAGGTTTTGGGGCTGTCTGAAGGCCTAAATACATAATACATAAATGTATTTATTTAAATTTTATATTTCAAATTTATTTATTTTTCTGGCCCTCAACACCATGTCAGATATCTGATGTGGCCCTCTGGCCTAAAGGTTTAGAGACCCCTGATTTAGACTAAACTAAAAGCGAGGGCAAGTGTCAATCTAAAAGCAACCAAGAGTCAATCAAAAACCAGCAGACAGACAGCACCCAACAATAGCTTAAAACAAAAGGCCATAAAATCTCCTCAATGAAACCCAGACTTAATTAAAAGCTCATTGGAATAATGAGCCTTGAGATCCTGCTGGAATATCATCAAGGCTGAGGCAGTGGGCAAATCCTCAGAGAGCGAATGCCACAGCTGAGTGACCTTCCTCCATTCATCAGGCCTCTCGCCTCCAAGGAGGGGGTGGCACCCACAGGAGAGCTCTCTCTGATGACTGAAGGGGTAGGTCGGATGGTGTGGAAGGAGATGACCCTCCGATAAGCTGGTCCCAGGCTATGAAGGTGCTTTGGGGAAAAAGCTCACACAAAGTTCGTTTGTCTGACTATGTGAAAACGGTCAAATCCAGCAGGAGACATTTTTTAATTCTTTACTGAAGCACCAGGGAGTAGCACTCCAAGGGGGCAATTCTACACTGCGCTAGAACAGGAAAGCCAAGAGGCTTGCGCTTTATCCAGCGCAGGATAGGGACCCAAAATAGTTCAGCCAGAGACAAGAGGAAACTTTTCCCTTTACCTCCGGGTAAAGCATGCTAGCCCCTATGGGTCTTCTCGGATTTGCACCACCTCCTGAGGTGAAGCTGCTCTGATCTCCCCGGGAATGAGGGTTGGAATCCAGCATTACTGCTGGATCTCAGTCCTGCCTCCTGCTCCCCATCTGCCCGCCCGCCCAGGAATGCCTCCCCTCCCACCTCCCTCCCACCCACCCCAGAGCCTTGCGTCAGCCCACCTAGGCTCACAGAGTAAGCTGCCATGGCTGGATTCAGCCTTCGTGCACCGACGCAGCTTACTCCTGAGGAGGCGCAAACGTGCTTTACGGCGTGTTTGCAACCCTCCTGGGCCGGCCAAGGGACTTGCAATGGCCCATGGGCGCCTCTGGCTTGCGCCCCAAATCAGCCAGCCAGTTGGCTCTCCCTGGTATTCATCCAAGCAAAATACAGAGCCTTCAGCTCAAGCAACGATGACTTGGCAAAAACCAGTAAGTAAGACTTCCAGCAACTGTTTTCCCCACCCTGTTTGTGCACCAGTACCCCCTTGTGCCCCCCCAGCCCATTCTGGACTCATCATTGCCATTGGGACAGATCATTCCGCAGCTCGGTTGGAGAGCCCTGAACATTCTGCAGAACAGTCTAGAGTCAGAGGTCACGAATGAATTAATTCCTATCCCAGGGTTTTCAAGTTTAAAACTAGCACCTGGAACTGGGCAGCCCTCAGAACAGCCCTCAGAGCAGCAGCCCAACCGAATGAAACTGCCAAGCTCCAGTGACAAGTCCGGACCCTTCTCTGTCCCACTACCTATCATTGCAAAAGCCAGAGCCCAGAAGAGCTTGTGCTTGCTGTGGTGACGGCATCTGGCCTGGACGCCTTTAAAAGGGGATTGGACAAGTTCCTGGAGGAAAAATCCATCACGGGTTACAAGCCATAGAAATGGGCTATGTCAGAATGCCAGTGCAGGGGAGGGCGCCAGGATGCAGGTCTCTTGCTGTCTTGTGTGCTTCCTGGGGCATTTGGTGGGCCACTGTGAGATACAGGAAGCTGGACTAGATGGGCCTATGGCCTGATCCAGTGGGGCTGTTCTTATATTGTGTGGATCTGCAAATGAACAAAATGCCACTTGTTTTTTACATCCCTACTTAACACCCCAGTGGAAGAAATAAGGTCTAATTGACCACAGCTTATCTTGAGGTCTATTTAAATGTCTGGCTATATACAGTACATGATGAGGACAAGACTTTGACTAGAGAAAGAATGAGTTTTGCCTTTACTAATATGGCCACAGGAGGTCTGGCAGCAGGAGTTACTCTCTCTGTAGCTTGCAGGCTGGTTGCCTGCACAACGGGCTTCTCAGTTAAGCAAGACTGTTACGAGAAGTACCTGTGCTGTGAGCGCACAGTTAGGAGGCCTCTCTGACACGTACGCTTTGGACCTGTTCGGAAATATGCTGTCCTTAACAGGACGAATCTCCTGCTGCAACAATAATTGATATTAGGTTCTCAGGGAATCATTGATATTGACGGACACAGATGCCCTCTCCAAAGATGCCCCTGCATGTTGGAGGATGACTGTGGGTCAGTGGGAATGGCCTCTCTGTGCCCTTATGACAGCAGAACGACTGGCATTGAGACATCGGCAGGATCGGGCCTCCCACTATTGCTCCATGGACTGCAGAGCTTTTGACTTTGTCAAATTTGGAGTGAACGGCTGGTCCACGACCACCACAACGGATGAATCTGAGAGTATTGGGAAGCCGCTCCTCAGTAGATCTGTAAGACATGTGAAGTTTGCAATCCTGTGTAACATCAATTGCTTAAGTATCCTGAGCTACAGAAATCATTTTCTCTTTGCTTTTCTCCCAGTTGATGAGGGGTTTTATTTTCTGTTATCTTTCAGGTTTCTCTCTCCAATTGCTGATCTCTTCTGAGTATTTTTTTCTCACAAAATGAAACAAAGTTTAGGAAAAACAAAAAAGCCGTCCCTCCCATGCGCAGCCTGGTGCTCTTCCTTTGGAACAGTCTCGAGTGCCTTTATCATTTCCTGCATTGGGTGCCTGATTTGGGACTATGTCGTGCTATGAAGCAGCAACCAGAACTTTTAGAAGGAAAAGGAAAGGCAGCCTTGAAGTGGAGATAGGAATGCAGGCAACAGTCCAAGATAAGAAGCCCGTTCACCATCATAGCCACTCTGAAGTCTCAAAGGCAGTACCCAGTGCTGGGCCCAGGTTTCTGCCTCCTGCAGCACATCAATCCATTGCGTGAACTTCACCCCAGCCACCTTGTGGAAATGTGGAATGCGGTAAGCCTCCTTGGATGGAGGACTCCCCATTCTCACGGCAGGATTGGGGCAGGTAGCAGGCTAAACTAGGGGCATTTCATGGTGGAAAGGGGAGGATCTCTGTGGCAGCAGTGCACATCAAGACACTACCCTGCCTTTCCCAGCCCAACACGGTCCCTGAGGCTCTTGGCTCACGGAGACCCATTGGAGGCCAGGAAGCTTATGGGGAGTAAGTAACACTGATTTTTACTTACCTCTCCCAGGATATCTGGTTGCCCCCTGCACCATAGCATGCAGTGCACACTCTGTTGGCACATGAGTATCATGCAGACTGGTTGGGGATAGGCTTGGGCTGCTTGGAACCTGCAGCCCTCTGGTTTGCTGGCATCCATAGTGCCAGTTATACCTGCTCACACAAGTTTCCCTGGGCTCCAGGAGTGCTGGGAAAGGCTGCTTCCCAGAGTTCAGGGGTCCTGACTAAGGGTCCACATGACCTGGAAAATTGCATTTTCCAGAAGTCTGGCACCTACCATGATGCAACTGCTTCTTGAAGGCTGCTGCAAGAGCAGCCCTTCTCATTGGCGCATCTGTGATGGGAGAAGAGGGCACAGGATGGGCCTTGAGAAGGGCTCGTGGTGCATGGGCAGCAGGCCTCCTTGTAGTCAGTCCCTGGCTGGGCAGCTCCTAAGGGCACAAGATGAAAGAGGGAGTCTTTATGTTCTAGATCAGGGGTGCCCAAACCCCGGCCCTGGGGCCACATGTGGCCCTCAAGGCCTCTCAATGTGGCCCTCAGGGAGCCCCCAGTTTCCAATGAGTCTCTGGCCCTCTGGAGATCGGTTGGAGCCTGCACTGGCCCGATGCAGCCGCTCTCAGCGTGAGGGCGACTGTTTGACCTCTCACGTGAGCTGTGGGATGAGGGCTTTCTCCACAGCTTGCTGTTTCACAGCCGTGATGCAGTAGCAGCAGCAAAGGAAAGGCCAGCCTTGCTTTGTGCAAGGCCTTTTATAGGTGTTGCGCTATTGTAAGGCCTTCATTCATTCCTATAAGTTCATCTTTAATATATTCATTTATGTATACTTATGTAAATGTATTCAAATTTTAAATGTAAGTTAATTCTTTTTTTCCCCCGGCCCCCGACACAGTGTCAGAGAGATGATGTGGCCCTCCAGCCAAAAACTTTGGACACCTCTGTTCTAGATGGAATCACTGCTGCCTGAAGACAGACAGACGGACCGACCAAGAAGAGCCATCTCAGGGCAGAGCCATGACTGCAGGTGCTAGACCTACTCTCAGGGAGGCGGTGTTTGCCTGCCTGCATGTCTGCCTGCTTGCAGAGGGTTCCTCTTTCTCAGCTACTGCATTTTTTTTCTCCCCGGTGCAAATGCTCAAACATTCCTTGCTCTGGGTTTGTAAGTTGCTCTCTGGGCTGACTTGTAGCAATTATCCTATAAACGACACTCAGCAGAACCAGACCATAATTATACCACAATTATTTGAGGGCCAAACTACGGCCCTTCATCTGCAGTGCAAAGGATACCAAGAAGCAAAAACAGAGAGGAGAGGAAAGCGACCAGAGAGCCAGAGCCTGCATGGGTGGGGCTGCTGGCCACTCGCTGCTGGAGGGAGGGGTCTCTCCCCAGTCATGGGCAGTTGCCGTGGAGCCTGGGGAAGGGAGGCTCTCCTGCTCATGTCTCTTTGGAGCCTCTGTGCCCTGATCGCTCCAGGAGCAGAACCATCCCCAGAGCCACAGAAGCCTCTCCTTTCAAAAGCACTGGCATGTATCCTGAAGCAGAAGGGGAGGGGAGGGGAGGGGGCTTGGGCATGATTGCTGAACCAGCTCTCCCTGGGGGCCGGAGCCTGGCTTCTTGCAGAGGCAGAGCAGGGCCTCAGATGATGCCCTCAGCAGGTGGACAGGCTGACTTTGACCAGTCCCTGCTTGTTCTGGAATGCACACATCTACATGTGCATGAGGGCTCCGAAGATAGTTGCAGGACTCCAGGGGCAGAAGAACTAATGGGGGAAGGGGAAGGGGCCCAAGACGTAAGGGCATCCCCAAAGAAGCAGCCACTACATGAGCAATTTAAAAAAAATGCCCCAGAGAAAGAGGAAGTGGCGACATCGCAAAAGGCCAGAAAGGCTGCACGAAAAGCTCAGTGATGAAGGTTAAAGAAGGACACTGTATAGGAAATGGCAGGCAGGAGAGCTCACCACAGACAAGTGGCCTCGGCACAGTGGCACAGCTAGCGGGCGTGGGCCGCCCCAGATGACACCCTCAGGGCAGTGACACCACAAGTGACCAAAATTGCAAAAATCACCATTGTTAGGAATATCATCATTGGCAACCTTCAGTCTCGAAAGACTCTGGTATCGCGCTCTGAAAGGTGGTTCTGGCACAGCGTCTAGTGTGGCTGAAAAGGCCAATCCAGGAGTGACAATCCCTTCCACACTGGGAGCAAGTGCAGTCTGTCCCTGGTCTGTCTCCCTGGCTGTGGGCCTTCCTTCTTTGCCTCTTAGCCTCAGACTGTTGGCCAAGTGTCTCTTCAAACTGGGAAAGGCCATGCTGCACAGCCTGCCTCCAAGCGGGCCGCTCAGAGGCCAGGGTTTCCCACTTGTTGAGATCCACTCCTAAGGCCTTCAGATCCCTCTTGCAGATGTCCTTGTATCGCAGCCGTGGTCTACCTGTAGGGCGCATTCCTTGCACGAGTTCTCCATAGAGGAGATCCTTTGGGATCCGGCCATCATCCATTCTCACGACATGACCGAGCCAACGCAGGCGTCTCTGTTTCAGCAGTGCATACATGCTAGGGATTCCAGCACGTTCCAGGACTGTGTTGTTTGGAACTTTGTCCTGCCAGGTGATGCCGAGAATAATAAATAATAATAAACTTTATTTGTATCCCGCCCTTCTCCCTAAAAGGGACCCAGAGCGGCTATGAGAGAGAGAGAGAATGTGTCAGAGGCAGCGCATGTGGAAAGCGTTTAGGAATAATACCATCATGTTATATATCATTTGATGTGGAATGTACAGCAGAATGAAATGAAACAAACCGGAGTGGAATATCTCTGTTCTATCAAAGGTTATGACCAAAAAAACAAGAAAAAGCACCTGACTTATGTAATGAAGTGGATTTCCTTAACTCAAAACTGAGAAATGCGTCTGGGTGTTCTAACAGCTGTTATTATGACAGGGAATCAGTAAGATGTGATTATGAGTCAGCTCCCTTTTCCATAGATCAGTGTTAATACTCTAGTGCCTATTCAGCTGTGTGACTGTCATCAAGTTGGGCACTGCTTTTTGGTTGGTTACTGGACTGTTCTATAGTTAAATAAATAAATAAAGTTAGTGGGACTGACACCATGAGTTAAAGGACCAGCTGACACCAGTCCTCGTGATGCTGCTGGTGGGAAGGTTGAGTGTTGAGGGTCACTGCCTTAGATGACTTGGAAAGTGCATTCTCAACACTCGTGGTGGACTATAGTCTATCCGTGGCTATTACCATGATGGCTACATTGAACCTCCAGGTGCAGGGGGCTTATGCAACTGAGCACTATGTGCAGGGGAGCAGCAGCTGGGGACGGCACTGACTTTCATCACCTGCTTGTGGGGAAATGTTCACTGCGTTTATTTTATTCATTTCATGTCATGATTATTACTGTCACTCAGCCTCACCTACCTCAGAGGGTTGTTGTAAGGATAAAGGGGAGGGTTGTTGTAAGTTGTAACCCTGAGCTCTTTAGAAGAAGGTGATATAAAAATGTGAAAATATAATTAATTAATTTTGTCCTATGGAGGGTGCCAAAAATTTATGGGCCCTGGGCATCAAATGACCCAGCTATGCCTCTGCCAGGCATGTAGACAGAATGTCGGAAATGCAAAAACCTCGCTGAGGCTGGCCGGGGGATGCCAAGAGCAACAGAAATGCTCTTCTTAGGTTTTTTCCAAAGAAAGAGAGAGAAAGAAGTGGAATGAAGGGGTAGGAATGCTGCTTATTCATAAGGATGGTGAGTTGCCGTCTGGTGAAACTGCTGCACTCCTCGTTCATGTTCATCTTGTCCTGAAAGAGGAGTTGAGCAAACATGTATGCTGGTTCATATATGGCTGGGGAAGGGGTGGCATATGCCCTTCTTAAAGAGTAGGGTAGTGTATTAGGATCAGGGCAGGTCTGCAGATTAGAATTGACAAAGAGCTGATTAAGCACTACCTAACTGGCCTAAATGAATTCAAGTCCTTTGAATTTGGATTTGAATTTGGATTCAATTTCAAAACTGAATTTGGAATGCTAATGGGTTCTGAGCTGTCTGTGACAGATCAGGAGAGAGATCTTGGGGTGGTGGTGGACAGGTCGATGAAAGTGTCGACCCCATGTGCGGCGGCAGTGAAGAAGGCCAATTCTATGCTTGGGATCATTAGAAAGGGTATTGAGAACAAAACGGCTAGTATTATAATGCCGTTGTACAAATCTATGGTAAGGCCACACCTGGAGTATTGTGTCCAGTTCTGGTCACTGCATCTCAAAAAAGACATAGTGGAAAAGGTGCAAAAGAGAGCGACTAAGATGATTACGGGGCTGGGGCACCTTCCTTATGAGGAAAGGCTACGGCGTTTGGGCCTCTTCAGCCTAGAAAAGAGACGCCTGAGGGGGGACATGATTGAGACATATAAAATTATGCAGGGAATGGACAGAGTGGATAGGGAGATGCTCTTTACACTCTCACATAATACCAGAACCAGGAGACATCCACTAAAATTGAGGGTTGGGAGAGTTAGAACAGACAAAAGAAAATATTTCTTTACTCAGCGTGTGGTCGGTCTGTGGAACTCCTTGCCACAGGATGTGGTGACGGCATCTGGCCTGGATGCTATTTAAAAGGGGATTGGACAAGTTTCTGGAGGAAAAATCCATTACGGGGTACAAGCCATGATGTGCATGTACAACCTCCTGATTTTAGAAATGGGCTATGTCAGAATGTCAGATGCAAGGGAGGGCATCAGGATGAGGTCTCCTGTTATCTGGTGTGCTCCCTGGGGCATCTGGTGGGCCGCTGTGAGATACAGGAAGCTGGACTAGATGGGCCTCTGGCCTGATCCAGTGGGGCTGTTCTTATGTTCTTATGACCAGACAAACTGCATCCTCAGGTACTGGAAGAACTTGCTGATGTTCTCTCAGAACCTCTGTTAAGCCAGTGAAATATGGACCCGACAGTACAATAGATTCACCATTGGTTGGACAATCACACAGAAAGAGTGCTCTTCATCAATGGCACCTCGTCAACCTGGCCGACAGTGTTGAGTGGAGCACCACAGGGCTCTCTCATGGGCCCTGTTCTCTTCAACCTCTTGGTCAATGATGCAGCTGAAGGAGCACAGGGAATCCCTACCAAATGTGCAGATGACACTCAGCTAGAGGAACAGAGAGCACTGCAGAAGGCCGTGGAAGCATTAAGGAGGACCTTGGCAGCATGGAATATGGGGCTGCAAGGAACAAAATGACATTCTGCAGAGACAAAGGCGAGGTCCTGCACTTGGGCAAAAAAAACAAAGGCACAGGTGTGGAATGAGGCAGCCCAACATCTGAGACAGATCTCGGCGTTGCAGTGTATCACAAACTGAACATTAGTCAGAAGGGGGTCCAGCTGCAAAAAAGGCTAATGCTATTTTAGGTGGCACTGGTCTAGCCCTAGTTTCCAAGGAGTGAAAATGTCCTACTCAATTTCTGAGGATGGTGGTGGGTCCTCCCCACTGGAGGTCTTCAAGCAGATGCTCGACAGGCACCTTTGAAGATGCTCTGGAGCGGGCTTTCCTGCCTCAACAGGGGAAAGGATCAGGTAGCTTTCAAAGGCCTTTCCAGTTCTTGGAACCCATGATTCTGTGTTGTGCTCTGCAGACACTTGCATTATGCATTTGCTAGTGGCCCCAAACGTCTCATCTAGGGATCTTGATGTCTTGGGTCATGCTGCACTCCCACAAGCCACAAGAACAGAAGAGGCTCAGAGTGCACTGAGTCATAATCAATTGATTTATTGAGAAAAATTAATAAAATGACTAGAAGCAATTACATCGAATTGTTTAAAAGCAGCACACAATTACTAAAGAAAGAAGCAAACCATGATTGTAGAATGAAACTTATCCTGGAAAAATGAGAGGCAGCACTTCTCAGGAGAGGAAGGTCACCTGTTCTTAAAGCAAGAGCATGACTTGGTTCCAAGGGAGAGCAGCAGCCCATCTCGACTAAAATATGCAACTTGTCCCTTAAAACAACCATGGTACCAGAAGATTGGAGGATAGCCGATCTTTAAAAAGGGAAAGAGGTGGGACCCATTAAACTATAGGCCGGTCAGCCTAACGTCTATACCAGGTAAGATGTCTCATCAAAGATAGAATCTCAAAACACATAGATGAACAGGCCTTGCTGAGGGAGAACCAGCCTGGCTTCTGTAAGGGTAAGTCTTGCCTCACAAACCTTTTAGAATTCTTTGAAAAGGTAGCAGCAACTGTTACCCTGCACATGCCTGATCTTGTCTGATCTCGGAAGCTAAGTAGGGTCAGGCCTGGTTAGTACTTGGATGGGAGACCGCTTGGGAATACCAGGTGCTGTAGGCTTATACCATAGTCTTTCGAGACTGAAAGTTGCCATCCATTTCTTTGAAAAGGTCAACAGGCACCTGGATGTGGGTGAACCCGTGGACATTATATATCTGGACTTTCAGAAGGCATTCGACATGGTCCCTCACCAAAGGCTACTGAAAAGACTCCACAGTCAGGGAATTAGAGGGCAGGTCCCCTCATGGATTGAGAACTGGTTGAAGACCAGGAAACAGAGAGTGGATGTCAATGGGCAATTTTCACAATGGAGAGAGGTGGAAAAGAGACGCCTGAGGGGGGACATGATTGAGACATACAAAATTATGCAGGGGATGGACAGAGTGGATAGGGAGATGCTTTTTACACTCTCACATAACACCAGAACCAGGGGACATCTGCTAAAATTGAGTGTTGGGAGAGTTAGTACTGACAAAAGAAAATATTTCTTTACTTGGCGTGTTGTTGGTCTGTGGAACTCCTTGCCACAAGATGTGGTGACGGCATCTGGCCTGGATGCCTTTAAAAGCATATTGGACAAGTTTCTGGAGAAAAAATCCATTATGGGTTATAAGCCATAATGGGTATTTGCAACCTTCTGATTTTAGAAATGGGCTATGCCAGAAGCAGGACGGCACCAGGATGAGGTCTGTTGTTATCAGGTGTGCTCCCTGATGCATTTGGTGGGCCGCTGTGAGATACAGGAAGGTGGTGGACTCAATGGGCCTTTGGCCTGATCCAGTGGGGCTGATCTTATGTTCTTAGAGGGAGGTGTCATAAGAACGGTGCCCTTGCAGACAAGATGGCACATGTGCATGCAGTCCTGCTGGCATTCCGGCACAGCAGCTTCACCTGCTCCATCTCTGGAAAAGGGGTGCTCCGTTTGTAGAGGGCGAATTAGAGCCTATAGTACAACCAAATTGAGGGCCTGCAATTAAAATATCCCACATTTAAACCAAGTCTCAATGGACCTGCCCTCTCTCCAGTCTATATACCGGAAGTCATACTTGAGGAAGAGAATGGCCACTCATTTGAAGGAGGCCCCCAGTTGTTTCCAGCTCTTAGGAAACAGAAGTGGGTGATTAGCTTGCTCTGAACTGGGGGTGACTCTCAGGCACACCCCAATGGTGCAATGCAGAGGTGATCAGCAGGGGCCGCAGGCTGTTCTGGGCCCGACCATCACAAAGACCCTCTTGTCACCTGGGAGCTCAAAGAGAGCCAGGCTTCCCTGCTGGCACAGACCCTGCTTCGCCCCAGCGTTGCAAGAGGCTGATCTTTGCCTCGGGGGATCTGGTAGCCCACCCAGGGCTTACAATGCAGCCCACCTGCAGGGTGATGAGGTCCGCCTCCTTGGACGTGTGCATCTTCCGACTGAGGCGGGGCTGTCTGGCGCTGATTTCCACGCACACTCACGTGGGCAGCAGAACCGGTCGGGCAGCACAAACCTCTTCAGAGGCTGGAATATCATTTTGCACAAGAACAAGCAAGCAAAGGAGCGAGGCACCCGTAGCTGCTCGCCAGAGAAAGAGTCAGCTGGACGTGGCAGAGACCATGAGGCTCCCCCGGCCCCGCATTCTGGTTGTTTGTGATGCCTCTTGGCTGAACCTGCTGAGGGCATCGCTGCAGCAGGCTGGCCACCAATGACCGAGAAAAGGGGGGGATAATCATTAAAGAGAAGACGTGTTGAGGGGCTGCCCGAGTGGAGTGGCAAGGAGTGGGCTGGAGTAATCCTGGGGGTTGCAACCTAGTTGGCCAGTAGAACCAAAAAACCAACCAAGAGAAAAGTGGGAATGCTTGGGAGTCCACGAGAAGCCTTTGGAGGATAAATCCCAAGGGATGGGAGGAGGGCTGGAAGTGGAAGAAGAGCTGGCTGGGGTGAGCTGGCTGGCAAAGATGTTGGGGGCTGCCCATGTCTACCTGCTTGTGACTGGAAAGCGAGTGAGCTGCAAGTGTTATCAGCCCATCAGATAAGACTCCGTGCCGCAAACCAGCAACATTCCCATTCCACGGCCTGGTCTCCTCGCCTCCCTGCACCTGAGGGACCAGCCACCAAGCCTCCCCTCTGTGTTTTCAGTCTGGCTCATAAATGGATGGGGTGGGGGGGGTGTGCAGTTCTTCAAGAGTGCTCTGCCCTTGGAATCATCTGAATTTGCCCTCTTTGCTGTCCTTGCTAAACCCACGTGGACATCCTTTGCAGGTGAGATGGAGCTGTCCTTGCCCAGGTGAGCTGAGGCGCTTGCCTGAAAACCTCTTTGCTGCAGAGAAGGGCCGGTCCCACCCTGGCCTGGCTTTCTGTGTCCAGGAGAACGCCCTTGTCAGCCCCGTGTCTTCTCTGCATCGCAGCCTGGCGGACGAGGCACCGATCACCTGCCTGAAGACTTTTTGTCTTTGTATCAGCTTTGGAGTGTGCCTGGAGAAGTGCGTGTGTCAGCAGCATCTCATGTTCAGAAGTAGGTCAAATGACCTGAGCCGGCTCTGGCAGGCCCCTCCTCTGCTGCCGCCCTTGGCAGTGTGATGCGAGTGACTGCCTTGCAGCGGGCCTGGGCTTGAGGCAGGTGCTGCCTCTGCTCTCCTCCGTTCTGCAGGATATCATTTCCCCAGCCGAGCAGTGCTTTCCTTCCTTCAGGTTTCACACCAGCCGCTCACCTCTGGCTACCTGGGCCAAGAGTCACCTGTTCACAGCGACGGTTCTCTCCCATCAGTTCTCTTCCATCTTCCGTTCCAGGGGCTGCCCCTTGTCCCACTCTTGTGAGGGTTCTGAGCCCTGTGGAGGCCCGGGCAGGGGCCGGGGCAGGGAACTCTTATGCCTTTTGCTGAGCAAACTCTTTTGTGAACTTTTTGGTGGAAACAGGAGTAGCAAAATGGTGGAGGAGAAGAATCGAGACTCTGAAGGCCCTGCAGGTGCCCTCCTTTGGGCGCCAGCAAGGAGGACCGTGCCCTTCTGGAGCAGGCTGTGATCATCAGGTGAGGGGGCACTTGCCACTCAGGGGACTCAGCCCCACAGGAGGCCATTTGCAGAGATAGCGCCCTGCCTCCCCTAAGGCTCAGAAACGGCCTTTGAGCCTTGTTCTCATGCGGAAAGGGGAAGGCTGGACCAAAGGCTCCTCCCTGCAGCCCGCCTAGGTTGTGCCCTGACAGACCCAAAGGGATCCCTGTTGTCATGACTACACAGCGCAACCCATTGTTCCCCTGAGTTGTGCTCCCCCTTGCTGTCTGCACAGAGGGAGGCACAGGAGCCTCTGAGAGAATCACCACCCAGGCCCCCATTTGGCAAGGCTGGTGTCATGGCAACATGCTCATGGCACCTCAGCCTGCCCTTCCCTGATTAACCAGAAGGGGGCAGAACTAGGCCCCCTGCAGCTTGACAACCACCACCCTGCAGTCCCACCCTCAGACTCACCTGCCACATGGGCCTGCTCGGTGGCCCCTCACAGCCTTTGGGCTGGCTTTGGAGTAGCCCTATTGGCCTGTGTTGTTCGCCACTGGCCAAGAGAGGGACTGCAAGGGCAGCTGGTCAGGCAGGCCCTGGTGAGCAGGGCTCCTAGACCCCTGCTTGGCCAGACCTGTCCACAGTTCTGAGCTCCCAGCTGCCCCGGTCCTGTCCACTGCAAAGAGAAGAAGTGTCAAGCGGGGGGACGACTATTCCTGCAATTTCCAGTTGACGAACTTGGACTCCGTGACCCCTCAAAGCTGGCTGATCAGTGCGGCAAAACACATCCTAATGCCATGAAGGGCATAATCTTTGGGCCTCTATCCTGCGCTGGATACAGCGCAGGCCTCTTGGCTTGCCTGTTCCAGCGCAGGGTAGGTAGGACTGCACCCAAAGTCTTTCAAGTAACTGCAGGAAGTGGCATAAGTAGAGGAACGTGTGAATTTGCTGCTTAGAACCTTGACGACGGAGACACACCGGAGGCAGCAATGCCTATAAAGCCGGCAAGGAGCTCAGCTGCGGAAGAAGAACCAGCCATACTGGCAAATGGGATCTTCTCCCTCCCCCGCCCCTCAATGGTTCTGACTCAATGGTTCTTCTGGGCATGTGCAGAGGTCCTTGCTGCCTGTACCATTTGCTTTGTCACACGAGCCACTCCCTGGAGGGAAAAGAGCAGGCAGGATGCTCTGTGGTGGGGAAAGCAGTTGCTGCCAGGCAGGGCCCTTTTTTGGCAGAGGCAGGACCTGCTGATACACCCCCTGACCCCTATAAGAACATAAGAACAGCCCCACTGGCTCAGGCCACAGGCCCATCTAGTCCAGCTTCCTGTATCTCACAGCGGCCCACCAAATGCCCCAGGGAGCACACCAGATAACAAGAGACCTGCAAGGCTTCCTGGGAATTGTAGTTAAGAATATAAGAACAGCCCCACTGGATCAGGCCAGAGGCCCATCTAGTCCAGCTTCTGGTATCTCACAGCGGCCCACCACATGCCCCAGGGAGCACAACTGAAAACAAGAGACCTGCAAGGCTTCCTGGGAATTGTAGTTTAAGAACATAAGAACAGCCCCACTGAATCAGGCCATAGGCCCATCTAGTCCAGCTTCCTGTATCTCACAGCAGCCCACCACATGACCCAGGGAGCACACCAGGTAACAAGAGGCCTCATCCTGGTGCCCTCCCTTGCATTGGCATTCTGACATAGCCCATTCCTAAAATCAGGAGGTTGCGCATGCACATCATGGCTTGTAGCCCGTAATGGATTTTTCCTCCAGAAACTTGTCCAATCCCCTTTTAAAGGCATCCAGGCCAGTCGCCGTCACCACATCCTCTGGCAAGGAGTTCCACAGACCAACCACACACTGAGTAAAGAAATATTTTCTTTTGTCTGTCCTAACTCTCCCAACACTCAATTTTAGTGGATGTCCCCTGGTTCTGGTGTTATGTGAGAGTGTAAAGAGCATCTCTCTGTCCACTTTATCCTTCCCATGCATAATTTTGTATGTCTCAATCATGTCCCCCCTCAGGCGTCTCTTTTCTAGGCTGAAGAGGCCCAAATGCCGTAGCCTTTCCTCATAAGGAAGGTGCCCCAGCCCCGTAATCATCTTAGTCGCTCTCTTTTGCACCTTTTCTATTTCCACTATGTCCTTTTTGAGATGTGGCGACCAGAACTGAACACAATACTCCAGGTGTGGCCTTACCCTTTCATCCTCCTTCTAACCAGCCTCCTCATTTGAGGGAAGTCCGCTCGTCAGAAGTCAAGGGTTTTTGTGAGAGATTTGCCTTGTATTCTTCCCCTGAAGTGCATGCCGAAACGGATCACAGCATGGTCACTGTTCCCCAATAGCTCAGTAACACTGACATCTCTAACCAAGTCCTGAGTACTGCACAATGTTAAATCCAGAGTCACCTGTCCTCTGGTGGGCTCCATGACTAGCTACTCTAAGGCACAGTCATTTAGCATGTCACTTGATGCTTTTGAGACTTGGCAGATCCTTGAGACCCTGGGCAGATCCCAGCCTGTGGCCTGACACTCACATGCATTTGCCACCTTCACAGGACTCACCCTTGGAGACCCCACCACAAAACTCCCATTTCAAGACCTGGCTGAAGCAAGCTAAAACTGGACCTGCCTGTGGCCTCCAGGCACGTGGATTTGCAGGTCCAGGCAGCCTTCACGTGGCCTCCAGTTCTTCTTTGAATTGATGGCAACTTTGCTTCCTTGGCAAAGTTCACAGATTGGAGGTGATTCCAGGTAAATGTGCATGAAAAACTATAATTGGACATGTGGCAAGAGACAGGAGGGCTAATTGTCTTTTGGCTATAATTACTCGAGAAGATGCTGCTTTATTGGACTGGCTAATCACACCTAAGAAGGTGGGCAAAAGGCAAGTATCAGAGATCAGCTTGATTTCTTTCTCACTTTTTTTAATTAAAGAGGAAGCTAAATGTGCAGTCTTTTCTCCTCCTCTTCAGTTAATGATATTTTACAAGGATTCAAAAAGGGCAGTGCTTCAAAGACCCGGGAAGGTCTTTCTCTAGAGCTCACCATACTCAGAGAGTAGCACAGCAGGAAGGTGTTGGTTTTCTATAGAACAACCTACCTGATGCTCATGCTTCATGATTCTCAAGTCCACAAAGCATATGCCTGGCTGGCTGGCTGGGGAGAAGCCTGGCTTGACTAGTCCTCCTTGGAAAATGTGTGGTGATGGCATCTGGCCTGGATGCCTTTAAAAGGGGATTGGACAAGTTTCTGGAGGGAAAATCCATTATGGGTTACAAGCCACGATGTGTATGTGCAACCTCCTGATTTTAGAAATGGGCTATGTCAGAATGCCAGATGCAAGTGAGGGCACCAGGATGCAGGTCTCTTGTTACCAGGTGTGCTCCCTGGGGCATTTGGTGGGCCACTGTGAGATACAGGAAGCTAGACTAGATGGGCCTATGGCCTGATCCAGCGGGGCTGTTCTTATGTTCTTAACTACAATTCCCAGGAAGCCTTGCAGGTCTCTTGTCATCTGGTGTGCTCCCTGGGGCATTTGGTGGGCTGCTGTGAGATACAGGAAGCTGGACTAGATGGGCCTATGGCCTGATCCAGTGGGGCAATGTTTCATTGCCTGTTAGCAATGGGGCTGATGAGCGAAACCACTTAATGTTAGGACGTCTCTAGTTATACATTGATTGTATTTATGCCCTGCTTTTCCCCTGCAGCACTGTAGACACCAACATTTGGTGCAGGACTCTTCTAGCAAAATGGCAGATGCGCTTCAATGTCAGTAAGTGTAAAGTCATGCACATTGGGGCAAAAAATCAAAACTTTAGATATAGGCTGATGGGTTCTGAGCTGTCTGTGACGTTTGGGCCTCTTCAGCCTAGAAAAGAGACGCTTGAGGGGGGACATGATTGAGACATACAAAATTATGCAGGGAATGGACAGAGTGGATAGGGAGATGCTCTTTACACTTTCACATAACACCAGAACCAGGGGACATTCACTAAAATTGAGTGTTGGGCGGGTTAGGACAGACAAAAGAAAATATTTCTTTACTCAGCGTGTGGTCGGTCTGTGGAACTCCTTGCCACAGGATGTGGTGCTGGCGTCTAGCCTAGATGCCTTTAAAAGGGGATTGGATGAGTTTCTGGAGGAAAAATCCATTATGGGGTACAAGCCATGATGTGTATGCGCAACCTCCTGATTTTAGAAATGGGTTAAGTCAGAATGCCAGATGTAGGGGAGGGCACCAGGATGAGGTGTCTTGTTATCTGGTGTGCTCCCTGGGGCATTTGGTGGGCCGCTGTGAGATACAGGAAGCTGGACTAGATGGGCCCATGGCCTGATCCAGTGGGGCTGTTCTTATGTTCTTATAGTTTTAATGATGGCCATGCATGTGCTGTTGTCTTGTGTACTCCCTGAAGCACTTGGTGGCTGCTGTGAGATACAGGAAGCTGGACTAGATGGGCCTGTGGCCTGATCCTGTGGGGCTGTTCTTATGTTCTTATGCCATAGGCCAGTGTTTCTCAAACTGTGGGTCGGGACCCACTAGGAGGGTCATGAGCCAATTTCGGGTGGGTCCCAACTCATTTCAACATTTTATTTTTAATATATTAGACTTGATGCTACTATGGTATGTGACTGCATTTGGGGAATTGTTACAGACCTGTACCTTTAACAAGCTACTATGTATATTCTTTGAACGATGATAGTCTATGGGATTTATGCCTGGGTAAGTGTGGGTAGGATTGCAGCCTAGGATTGTTACAAATGTTTCTGCTTGATGATATCACTTCTGGTCAGGACAAAACTTCTGGTGGGTGCTGACAGATTCTCATTCTAGAAAGTGGGTCCCAATGCTAAATGTGTGAGAACCACTGCCATAGGCAGCTGCGTCCTTCTTGCACAGCACAGCTGATCCTGAGAGCCTGGTGAAATCTGACTGAGAAGGCCAGAGCATGTCCTGAATGCATTGCAGCCCCACCAGCAGATCTTCAAACAAGAGAGGCACCCTCACCCACTTGAGGGGCAACTTGAAGGA
>NW_027101403.1:0-54799 GCF_035046505.1 Tiliqua scincoides | reverse complement strand
CATCTGCCACTGCAGCTTCCTTCTGCTAATTATAAATATTCAGACAGGCATGGCATGAATGTTCGCTGTTCTTATTTACATAAACAAAAAACTTAATCGCAGGACACTTTTTGATGTATTGTTCTGTGTGTGTGTTGAAAACTGGGGCAAACCTGTTTAAAACCTGTAAAATAAAAGCAACAATAATAGCCTATTCCTAAGTAGCTACCAAATGAACCTGCAGAGAAAAGAGAGAGCGATGCCCTCTCAGTAGCATGGTCAATACCAATGGCATGACTTATTCTGTAGTTCATGTGTTGCATTTCTTCCTGTAGAGATGGCAGTCAGTCGCAAATCTTGTGTGGTTCTTTTGTTTGATCTGCATGATTACTAGGGGTTGTTTCCATGAAATGGGTGAACCAATCATGTTCCCCAAAAGTATGGCAACTTCATTCACACTACTGATGACCCAAACCATTAGGAAACGCAACAATGGGGTGATGCTGGAATCTGCCTGAACATTCTGCATGCTGAACACAGCCCAGATGTCTTGCACAGGAACCTGCCAGGTGCTTGACAATCTTGATGTTTGCCATTCGGGATATAGATTACTCCCCCCCCCCCGCCGCCCACCAAAGAGAGGGATGAATTGCCAAGCTACTAGTGCTTGTGCTCATTTTATGAGATTAGAACTTGTGCAGTGCTGTATTAAAATGATTTGCTTGGGGATTTGCATTGGAAACCACTCTTATGAGGCTAAGCTTCATTTCACATCTTAGTTTCCTTCCTTCTGTAAGGTAGGTAATTCAAGTTCTTGGTAGCTTGACCACTTTTTGGAATGTTAGTTCGACGAGAGAGAGAGAAGAAGTGAAAGTGGGGAAAACTAATGCTATCTTTGACATCCTCCTATAATTCAGGGTGATTCTTGAATAACTTGTTATGGGTTAATGATTATAGGGAGGAAAAGAACAGAGCTTTAGACAAGAGTACTTTCATTTTACTCTACTAAAATCCACATCTCCGTCTAGCAAGCATCAATTTGTAAGTCTCTAAGTTAATGTTTAACTTGTGTCAATATAGTGAAGAACTCACTCATATACCACATGGTGATAGAACAGTGACTTACAGATCGTGACACTACCAACCTTCTTGTGATGGTTCTAGCTGTATAGTAAGCAACCTGCTCTTGTAGATCAAGTATTGTGTTTCTAACTAAAAAGAAATTGGTAGCAAGATTTATACACCCTGTAGGTGTGTATGAAATCATCTTGAATATATGATTCTGTTTTTGTGTTGCTCGATGTAGAAGCTTTAGTATCATTTACTAACATCCTAGAGACGTAAAAAGGCTCCGATGTAACTGAAGGTCACATAATCAGGACTGCCATGATTCACCTCCTTCTGTTGGCTCATGTATACATTGTTGATATCTTAAGTCTTAGGCACATCTTAGGTTAACTTCCTTAAGCAGCAATGCATCAGGAAAACATTTTATTGCTATACCTTCTATCAATGAAGCATAGATTTCAGGATGTTAATATTTAAAGTCTCAGACTCTGTAGCTATAAATAATGACAGCTAGCTCTGAGATCTTTGGGATCTGAATTATTCAGATATCTGTGTTCAAGCTGTTTGTACACAATGCTAACTTTTAAATACTCTGCCATTACAGTTATCTGAGACCATATGTTAAGTTGTAAATCTTCACCCAGTATCATATGTATCTAATCTCAAAGTTTCCCACAGCAGGTTGCTCTCAATGTACACTATGCTTCCCCTAGTTTTAGACTTGGCATTATGTTTCTAGGCTCTAATCCTGTTAGGAGAGTCAGTCTTGATTTTTGCATATCTTCATATTTTGAACATTCTTTCTAATGTAAAAACTCTGTAAATTCCCTAGGTGGTCTGTCAGATACAGTGGGTTATATCATCACTAAGATCTTGCAGAGATAATTCTATTAATGGAAACCGCGTCAATGAAGCTATGCTCTGTATGATCTTGGGATACTACCAACAGCATTTTATTTATATCTGTAGACTATGGCTTTGATGCAAAAAAACCCCTGCAACATTCTGTGTGAATGTTGATGCTTTCCTACTGGAAGTCCTTGCTTCTCCTGAAATGTTGCTCTTTAGTTTCAAGGGACTTCTGGAATGCTATGTTATTGGGGGGGGGGGGTGGGTGAACTGAGGATATAATTGCTCCCCTCTGAGCAATCCTTCAATATGCACAAGTGACACTTTGATTTCAATCTATAACTTTTAAGTAAAAGGATAGGAATAATGTATGTATACAAGGTAGCTTGAAAGAAAGGTAGCTTAAGGACAGTACTATTGTACTTCCCTTGCTGCATACTCCCAGGAGGTAGTGGTTATAATCTGTTGCAGCAGAAATAAGAATCTTGGAATAGTTTAAAGAATAGCCCATTTGCTTCAATGTGCTTAACTAGTACATAGTAAAAGGGGGGGTGGAGTGTGCAGGAAATTTTTTTTTCTGATAACCTTGAACTCCTTTCCTGTTAAGGAAAATTAAGATGTATATATCTTACTATAGATTATCTGAAGGACCATTTCCCCTCTCCCCACGTGAAACTATCCCTCCCCTGAGATCATCAGACAGGGTCCTTTTGCATGTCCCTCTGCTAATGGAGGTACATCTGGTGATGATATGTAAAAGGGCTTTCCTCAGGGGTGGTGGTCATACATTTGAATTCCTGGGAAAATATTCTGGCAACAGAATTGCTACTTTGAGCAGGTACCCTTGGAGCACTTGCAACAAATAAGTTTACTGTACATTGATTGTACATTGAAAAAAAATTGGCTGCATAGGCCTTGAGGGTGACATCTGCATGCTGTGAAGGTCACTTTTTTCCCAACTCAACCTTGATTGCAAAATTGTCATGTTTGTTCAATATCTAGCTATGGCCAGGGAGTGGATACAGGTAAGTGGAAACCTGAGTCTAAATAAGATAAGGAACTGAATTTCATGATGACTTAGTCACATGGCCATCAAACACATAGCCTGTCCTCATTGGCTTTTAGTCTCTTTAGCTTCTAGAGACCCACATGTCAGAAAAGAAAAAATTAGGTATAACCTCTCAGTCAGGAAGTGTGTATGGGGAAGAATTTATATCTTTTGAAAGTATAAAAAATACGGTCTTTCTCCTCCAAGGAGAGCACTCAAAACTCACTATACAGGTGCAATAAAAATCAAAAGAATAACTAAAACAAAATAATTAAAACAGAAACATAATATACAGCACCAGGAACCTCACCTCCTTATGAAAACAATTTATTGTTGGTCAACTCCTATACCAATGACAGAGTTTATTTTCCTGCTAATGCTCTGACGTGCATTGGTCGTCTATTTCTATGGCATAGGGCTACCTGCAATTCTTGGGGGTTGCATATATGTTATTCATTGTTCTACTTGTAGAGCTTAAGTGCGGTGAACATAAGAAAAGCTCTGCTGGATCAAGCCAAGTGCCTACCTTGTCCAGCTTCCTGTATCTCACAGTGGCCCACCAGATGCTTCAGGGAGCACACAAGACAACAAGATGCCTGCATCCCGTTGCCACTCTCTTGAACCTGGCATTCAGTGATATCTAAAAGCTGGAGGTTGCATATAGTCATCATGACTTATACCCCGTAATGGACATTTCCTCCATAAATCTGTGCATCCCCTATTAAAGGCATCTAGACCAGGTGCCATCTGTGGCACACACTTCCACAGTTTAATTATGTGCAGAACACAGGAATATTTCCTTTTTTTGTTCTGAATCACCTGCCAGTTAGTTTTAGTGGATCACCCTGGTATTGTTTGAGAGAGACAAGAACTCTATGCATAGTTTTATATGTCTTAATATGGGTGGCTTTATATGTCTTAATCCTGGGGATTGTATCACTGCCATTGCCCTGCCCCTGTAAAAACTTACTGTGGTCCCAAAGTCTGAGTAGGACTTTGGGAACCGCTACTCTATAGAGGAGGGCTGTTTATCTGTCCAAACTCTTCTGCCATGAATATAGAGGCAAAGAACTCATTTAATTTTTCTGCCCTCTCCAAGTTCCCTTTTATCTCCCCCCTCTCTGGATGGTCTACCACTGCTTCTCTGAAGGGTTTCCTGGTACTAGTGTATTTGAAAAAGTTCTTATTTCCCCTGGAGGCCAATCCTATGCATTCCTATTCAGCAGGAAGTCCCATTATGGTCAATGGGGCTTGCTCACAGGTAAGTGTGGGTAGCCTTGCTTGGTATACGCTCCTCAGTCTTTTGTCAGAATTTGTGTTGCTTTTATTCTCCTTATTAAGGGAAGATGTCCATTTACAGAATGAAGGTTCTTTGCCCTTTATAGTTGCTCTGACTGCTTGATAGCTATGCCAGCACCCTCTTGGACTTAGCCTGCCTCTTGTGGTATATAAGCTAGCTAGGCCTCTATTGTCATTTAAATGAGTTCCATGCAACCTGGAGATATTTGACCCTTTTGACTTTCCTGTTCAGCTTCTTTCTTACTAGTTGCCCTTTAAAAATCAAGGGTTATTTTATTGGCATGGTCACTGTTCCCCAATGGTTTGACTTAGTCAATGAGAGGATAACCCATGACCACAACAGTGCATCTCATGGATGCCTCCCTGATTTGTTTCTTCATCTCAGGATCCCCTTCAGGTTTTTGATCTGGAGGACAATAGCATGGCCCCCTTATTAAATTGCTGCTTGGTCCTGGTAATTAACCCACAACAATTCCATGGCCAAGCTGGACTCTCTTCAATATCTACTCCATCCATCTTTGACAGAGGGCCACCCCATCTCCAATGCCCCCCATCCTGTCCCTCCTGCAAAGTTTGTGGCCAGAACTGACCAGGGATAGAACTGACTCTTTGCTTGATTGCCACGTATGTGCGGGTATCCAAGACACATCTGGATCTTGTTTAATATTGGAGGAGAAGGATGATCTAAGTTTGCTGCCCGATGTGCCTGCCTTTGCCAGAAAAAAGAAAAAGATCCTTGCAATGCTTCCTCCTCACCTTGAACATTTAACTCTGTGCGCAGACAGAACATAGAGGGGGAAGCAGGTGATCCGATTTCTACTTGATTTTAACAAATGTGGGGTGGATCAATGTGGCTCTTGTTAACATACGAACAACCCTGCTGGATCAGGCCATAGGCCCAGTTTCCTGTATCTCACAGTGGCCCACCAAATGCCCCAGGGAAGCATTTGTTTGTAGCATGTTGGGGGAAGGCAGTGACAGATTTGGGATGAAGAGCACCCTGAATCTGCTGCTGACTCAAACCACACCAGTCCACTTCATGGCTGGGCTGGCCCTGGTGGAGGATTTAGAAGGAATGGCTGCCTTGCTTCAGTCCCCTCTCTGAAAATGGAACTGCACAACTGACACACCCACCGCAAATGCACTGAGATTTGTCGAGAGTTGTTTCCTCTTTTTTGTACAAGAATGTTCACTGGAGTGATGGCACACTTGCTCAGGTTGCTTATTGTTTTTGAAATGGACACTCCCTAAAATGCACTTTAGCATTTGCTGACGACTAGAACTGACGTTGCTGCATTGTGGAAAAATAGCTGTTCAGTAGTGTGGATCGAGCTTGGATGCCAATTATCTATGTTTAGAGGGAGTAGTCTTCCCATCTCTTGGTGGACTTTACAGAATGTGACACAGGCAGAGGGGTGGAGCTGGAAATGTCTTACTGGTTAAAAAGCTTGTGAACTGAATCCTTGCAAGACAGCAGGGCCTATTGAGCACAGCTTGGGGAGGGAGAGGTAGGAAGACTTCAACAGAATGTTTGTGTCTTGTACCACTGGTGTTGCTGCATAAACTTCGGGAGAATCCATTTGTTGCTTGAACAGAATTTGTGTGATGCCTCCCATATCCATGTGATTACTGGACTTGGACTGGAAGTTGTTTTGAGAACTATAGAAGTTCTGCTCAGTGTTTTGCTGCACACATCAAGGGGGAGAGAGACTACAGTACAGCAACTGGCAATGCCTTAGGACTGAAGCTTATGCTATCTGAACAGGAAGGGCAGAGAGCACAGATTAGGAGAGGCTTGCAGCTGGGTGGAAAAGTATAGGCACTGTAATGGTTTCACAGGGTGCGGTTGTCTGAGACCACAACTCCTCCAGACTTTCTAGTGAAAAGCTAGGGAATAAACAGGCTCTGGCCAGGGCTACTTGTGCTACCTCAGTCTGGTACAGGGGGCTCCCAGGTGCACAGGGAAGCTTTTTCAGGTTTGGTGCACAAACCTGGTGTACAGGTTTGGTGCTACAATACTGAGCTCAATCCTATTTCCTCCCCCCCATACAGCTGTGACAAAAATGCGCACGCTGTGTTGGGGGGAGGAGGCAGATCAGGAGGCTTTGGAGGTGAAAAGGGATTTAAATCCCCTCACACCTTTGTAAGCCTCTTGACCCACAATGGGCTCCTTGGGCTAGCAAAATCACTAGTGCAGGTCCAAGTCCAAGAAGAGAAAGGGGGATTGGATCTGGCATGTATCATCACTGCCAGATCCACCCCTCCTTCAGTCTCCCCTCCCCCTCCCTGCCCAGTTTTGTCACCCCCATTCTGCTCTCCTCCACCCTCCCACTGATTTATCTGCTGTGGCAGATGACAGCAGAGCTGATGATGTGAGTGGGAAGGCTCTGGCCTTTCTGCCAGTATCCCCAGCAGCACACTGAGTAGCATGCTGCCAGAGTGCCTTTTATGGCTGGCACTGGCTGTTTTATGGCAATCACTGCTAGCAGAAGAGACCCAGTGATGACAGCCAGTAAGTATAGGGTTGAGCCATGAGTGTTTCCTCTCTTGCTTTAATCCCACTACCACCCCACTACTGCCACCATTCTGTAGCTTGCCATAGCCCAATTTTAGCATTGTGTTTGCGTTGGGGCCACCCCTCCACAAAGAAAGGCCAAACAGAAACACATGGCTCATGGGTTTGCAGATCACATGTCTGTGACAATCCTGACTAACTCTAATAATAGTTAATACCTTAATGTTTCATCAGCATGTGACCACATGCTGTGGAAGGGACAAGAGAAATTCCAAAGGAAAGGAGGGTAGTCTGTGGTTTGTTCCCAGTTTCCCAACTGTAGAGAACACAACAGCATGTAATATGAAAAATGCACAGGGCTCTGAAATGTTTTGGCACTTCTCCTTGCAGCCCACATAGCAACCTACTTGATCCCTTGCTAGACCCCTGTTTATCCTTGGGACTGATGGGGGATCAGCCTAACTGGCTTTGTGCAGTGAGTAGCATATGTGCAGAGGAAGAGGTTGTCTGGATTAGCCCTCCTTAAAGGATCTCTGCCCCTTACAGGAAAGTATTGCTGTTTCTCTTTAAGGGATTTTCCTTCACACAAGGAATGTCAGGTATGTGCCAGGTACACACACACCCTGGCTTCTGCCCTAAGTAAACAGGCACATTTGCCTATAACTGCTAACACCCTTGAATTATTGAAAGTGGAGCTGTGCTTTTTCTAGTGTTGCTGGCTAATAGGTAGTAATAATTTTCAAATTTGATGTTTGAATGAGATAGAACCCTCTTGCTGTCCTTGTCAATTCAAAGTGTGTTTAATTGGTTAAACCAGGGGTGTCCAAAGTTTTTGGCAGGAGGGCCACATGGTCTCTCTGACACTGTGTTGGAGCTGGGGGGAAAAAAGAATTAAATTAAATTTAAAATTTGAATAAATTTACATAAGTTTACATAAATGAATATATTAAAGATGAACTTATTTGAATGAATGAAGGTCTTGCAATAGCTCAAGACCTGTAAAAGGCCTTGCACAAAGCAAGTCTGGCCTTTCCTTTGCTGCTGCTACTGTATCATAGACATGAAACAACAAGCAGTGGAGGGAGCCCTCATCCCACAGCTCACGCGAGAGGTCAAACAGTCACCCTCACACTGAGAGCAGTTGTATCGGGCCAGTGCGGGCTCCAACAAATTTCCAGAGGGCCAGAGGTTCATTGGAGACTGGGGGCTCCCTGAGGGCCACATTGAGAGGCCTGGAGGGCTGCAAGTGGCCCCAGGGCCAGGGTTTGGGCACCCCTGGGTTAAACTGATGATACGTGATGACAGACAGACACTAGTGAATCATGTACTGATTCTGGTGGACCTCATGAAGATGGTTAATTTGGGCCTTGTTTTACAGAATATAGAATATTGCAAGCTTTCAAGAGTGTAGGAGAGGCACTTATAAATATGCAAAATATTTGTTTAAGAACTATGTTTAAATACAGCCACTTGTATCATTTGTTCATTGTCTTGACTTAAAGCTGTTCTGAACTGTTGGTGTACTTTTTGTTTCCCCTCCAGAACTCTTGGATCTTACGGCTGTCTTGTCTGATTCGTGATATGCCTAAAAAGGACTTGTGGGTGGGAACAGCTGACCCAGGTCCCACAGCAATTGTTGGCAGCGCAGGCAGCTGTGACAGTATGATCAGCGCTGACTCCTGTCCATCTGAAACGGTAAACTCACTTAAATGTTTCTGTCCCTCCTAATCTGAAAAGGTTAACATACATATAACAGACAAATGCTTAATCATTTTAAAGTCATCTTTGAATAAAAACTTTCATTAAAACACAGGCAAAATAAAAACCCTGCAGCACTTCTGAAATCAACTGGTATAAGTGGTGAATCTTTGATGGGTGGTTAGCTCCAGAAGTTCCTGGCTTCAACAGAGAAGCCCCATAGCACACACCAGCCATATTTTCTTCCCAAATAGAAGAGAACATGAATACCTATTTTTAACTTCCTGTAATATTAGGAATATGATAACACAGCATCTTCAAATGTTTTACTGGGTTTTATTTATTTATTACATCTCTGAGTGAATGTGTTATATGATTGATTGCATGTTTGTTGTATAAATGTTTTTATGTCCTTGTCTTGCAGTGCATTGAAATTTTGTTGTACTTGTACAATGACAATAAAGTATTCTAGTCTATTCTATTGAGACAAATACTATAAGCAAGGTTCATATTCTTGTGTCCTCCTGCATTATTTCTCAAAATTCTAAGTTGCAGATGCAAGGGAGGGCACCAGGATGAGGTCTCTTGTTATCTGGTGTGCTCCCTGGGGCATTTGGTGGGCCGCTGTGAGATACAGGAAGCTGGACTAGATGGGCCTATGGCCTGATCCAGCGGGGCTGTTCTTATGTTCTTAAGTATCTGGCATGCCTTTTCAGATTTACTTTGTAGAATTCTGATTGCAACATTCAGTTAGCAAAGAACTTGGATTCCCTCACCCTCAGGAGAAAATAAAGGCTGGAGTAGCCAACCACAAATAGGAAGAAAAGAAAATAGGGTTAGGAAAAAGTAGCAAATATGCACAGTCTTAAGGACAATGAAGCTCCTTGTGACTATCTGAAGCACACCCTAAAGATTGGATTAATTTGTTTTTTAATCTTTAACAGACATTGTGTTCCAGTTGCTTCACCATCAGGAGCTAGATATTTGATTTAAATACTCATTATAAATCTGTGTGTATATTTTTATAGGTTGAACCTGATTCTGCGGAATCCAATTAATCCTAGGTAGAAGATTACTGTTGCATGATATCTGAAGGGCTAAAGAGAGACTGATTCACACATGCACTGTATATTGTTCAGAGTCTTTCAGTTTAACATGTGAACTGTTTTCTTTAAAACAAAGTATCTTGATTTTGGTTCCATTCATGAAGTTCATTGTTTCATGTCAGTCTTTGGGCAATAAGCATGAATGTGTCAAATTGCCCTTAGGTTGAGAAAAACGGAATTTTACTTAAGAAACTTCTTCAATCAATCTGTTGGGAGTTTTTAAAAAGTGAAAGACAACAGTAGCTTTATGATAGAAACAAAAGCTCTAGAGCTGGTGGAGACTTTTTAATGCTTGTCAGTTGCAAGAAAACAAACAAAAAAATCTATACTAAAAAGATTACTGGAGATTACCAGAAATGTTGACATCTAATACAAAATATGCATCATCTGCAACACCTCACATCTGCACAACTTGGCAATCTTTTATGCTATTTATTACTTAATGTGCCAATTCTAAACCTTTACTGTCTGAACCAACCCTACGTGAATAAGAATGTGCCATGAACATGTTTTGCACTCTTCCTCCTACCTGGGTGTCAGTGCTTAATTGTGTGTTGGAAGCAATGTTGTCAGAACTGGCCTTCTATGTACAGCTCAAAGCCTATCCCCACATAATTGAACCCAGATGGGAGGGATAGCATCATGATCTGCACACGCGTGGCTTGTGGCCTAGACCAGGGGTGCCCAAACCCTGGCCCTGGGGCAACTTGCGGCCCTCAAGGCCTCTCAATGCGGCCCTCGAAGCCCCCAGTCTCCACTGAGCCTCTGGCCCTCCGGTGATTTGTTGGAGCCCACACTGGCCCGATGCAACTGCTCTCAGTGTGAGGGCAACTGTTTGACCTCTCAGTGAGCTGTGGGATGAGGGCTTCCTCCACTGCTTGCCGTTTTACATCTGTGATGCAGTAGCGGCAGCAAAGGAAAGGCCAGCCTTGCTTTGTACAAGGCCTTTTATAGGCCTTGAGCTACTGCAAGACCTTCATTCATTCATATAAGTTCATCTTTAATATATTCATTTATGTAAACTTATTTAAATTTATTCAAATTTTAAATGTAAATCAATTCTTTCCCCCCAGCCCCCAACACAGTGTCAGAGAGCTGATGTGGCCCTCCTGCCAAAAACTTTGGACACCCCTGGTCAAAGCCTATCCCCACATAATTGAACCCAGATGGGAGGGATAGCGTCATGATCTGCACACTCGTGGCTTGTGGTCTAGACCAGGCGTGCCCAAACCCTGGCCCTGGCCCTCTCAATGCGGCCCTCGAAACTCCCAGTCTCCAATGAGCCTCTGGCCCAGGGGTGGGCAAACATTTTGGCAGAAGGGCCATATCATCTCTGACCAGGAGAAGAAAAAAATTAACATTTCAAATTTAAATAAATGAATACATTGGAGATGGGACTTATATGAATAAATGAATTTTACAGAGCTTATTTATAATACACAGGAGAACTATAATATAGGTATGTAGAACCACGTGAGAACTATGAACTGTTTGCCACACACCTCTTGCACAATGAAAACATACAGACCAAGCCAGAAACACATGGAGCATGAGTTGTTCAGAGGCAATGAGGAAGGGGTTAAAATGTCCAAGGAAAAACAGAAAATACACGGAAACTTGCTCTAACTCAGTTCTTGCACCCTCAGCTTGCAGCTGGCAGTCGTGACCAGCAGTTGCAGGCCACACGGGCTCCAACAGTTTCTGAAGGGCCAGAGACTCATTGGAGACTGGAGGCTCCCTGCAGGCTGGATTGGGGGACCTTGAGGGTTGCAAATGGCCCCTGGGCTGGGGTTTGCCCACCCCTGGTCTAGACAGTAAAGTACCCTATGAACTGGCCCAATATGATTATTCATACCCTGCAAATATCAGTCTGAGCCCTCAAATCCAAATGTAGAGACTTGGGGCCAACCTGGAAATGATGACTGCAGTTCCCAATCTAAATGGTACCCTATCCCAACCATATGGAAAAAAGGGGGTGGAGTCGAGTTTTAAAAGGAAAAGGAGTGTGCAGGTAAGGAGTACAGAATGGTATCCCAGCCCACTATTGCACTCCCTCTCTTAACCACTTTTCTCCTAGCCAGGGTTTCAATTCCATAAGAACATAAGAACAGCCCCACTGGATCAGGCCATAGGCCCATCTAGTCCAGCTTCCTGTATCTCACAGCGGCCCACCAAATGCCCCAGGGAGCACACCACATAAGAGACCTCATCCTGGTGCCCTCCCTTGCATCTGGTATTCTGACATAACCCATTTCTAAAATCAGGAGGTTGCGCATACACATCATGGCTTGTACCCCATACTGGATTTTTCTTCCAGAAGATTTTCCTTCAGAAGATTCCAGAAGAGACCTTGGTTGTAGGAGAAGCACCGAGATCAGGGGTGTCAAACTCATTTCATATAGAGGGCCGAATAGCATTCATGATGCCTGCTGAGGGCTGAAAGTAATGTCATTAGGCAGGAAGTGATGCCATTAAACAGGTCATAACCAAAAATAAGCACTTTTTCTCACTTGGGAACTCATTAGCTGCAAATGACAGAAAAGAAAATATATATATTTCAAGATATGGGAGAACTCAGTTTTCAAGTGGGCTGCCCTTTCAGCAGTAACACGTCAGCACTGCTCAGCAGCTGAGAGCCTGAGGGCTGGATAAAAAGCTTCCACAGGCCGCATCTGGCCCCCGGGCCTTATGTTTGACACCCCTGACCTAGATGCTCTCCAGGGAAGTAAACCAAGGGAGGGGAGTGTAAAGCATTCCCCCATCTTTTTTGCTTTTAAAATCTGCATGATTGGTAGTGTGGAGTTCTGTGTGAAACACACAAAATAGCTGCCATTGAATCAAGTTTGGCTCTTTTTGAAATTGTGAACTAACCCAATTTTCTCTCTCTCTTAAAAGGCTCCCTTTTCTCTTGTTAAAAAACTAGCTGCTTGCTGTTCAATGTGTGATTTTAATTATCACATTTGTATCAATCACTGGGCAGCATTTACTACTTATCTGATTTTATGCTCACAATGTCCCTATGAAATAGGTTAGGCTGGAAGGGTAAACCTCATGGCTCAGCAAAGATTTGCACCTGCATCTCTGCCCCATCTCCAACCACTACCCCACTCTAGCAAAATACCCTACCAATGTATATCTCAAATTCATTCCAAGTAGGACAGGGTTGGTTTCTCATCCCTTAAGTGTGTGGATATGTTTATATCAAATACACACATGGTGATACTAGGAAAACTAACAACTTCCTGTATGACTGAAGACTTACTAGATATGTGTTAACCACAAATTATAGTCCTGAATTGAAAGCCCGTTTATCTTATTGCATGCTAGAAATAAATGTGTGCTCATAATTACTGAGGATGGGCAAGGAAGTTCCTCTTTTGTGTGGTCCCAATCCTTATTTCTGGTCTCTGTAAGAAGCCCATACCTTGTGGGGAAAGGTATTTTGCACAGCTCATCCTAGAAGAGGTAAAAAGGATCCAATATATGACTTACCTGGCTAACACTTCAGCCCTCCAGTTCTGCTTGTACATAATGTTTTTTCACCTTATTGTCTTTTGTCATATCACCTGGGGTTCTGCTACTGTATTTAAAATGATCAAAATGTACAAGCTGGTAATTTAAAAAGGCTCACTGCAATCCAAACACGCTTGTAAAGGAATAAGCCCCACTGGACACATTCGAACTTGCTTCTGGGTAAAGATGTATAGGGTTACACTGTCAGTGTGTTTTTGAAGAGTCTGGCACACAATAGTTTTGTATATCAGTGTCCAAGAATATTTATTTATTTATTTATTTATACAGGTATTTATATACCGCCTTTCTTTTGGTCATTAGATTTGTCCTCAGACTTTAATCCAAGGCGGTTTACATAGGCAGGCTGTTCTAAAACCCCGTAGGGATTTTTACAATTGAATAGTTCTTTCATAGAACTCCTCGTTCCAGCTGGAATACCGATAGCAACTTAATTCTAAATGAATTTTAAAAGTTAGTAGATCTAATTCACAAACTGTTTTTAACAGAGAGACTCAGTGCACCTATTGTACTTTAAACCTAAAATCTAATATACTGTTGAAATTCCTTGTCTCAAATGACTGGCAGTGTTTTCAACAGTAATGAAAACTGCGGTGACTTCTTTTCAACAGACGTCTTGAGAAATGAATGAACTCTTTGACAAAAGAAATTCCATTAGGGACTGTATTAACTTTGGATTGGCTAGCACTTCTGCGTAAATGCTACAGGGGAACTGACTTGCCATTAGCTGCAGTCGGTAACTATACACTGTGTAGAATATGTGTGTTTGGCCATTCTTCTATCAGTAACTTGGGAGGTTGTGCAAAATAGCCTCAAAACACAGCCGGAAAGGGGGCTTTAGTACTTTAACCATGCTGTGATTTAGTTCTTGATTGCACTCTCCCCACCAGCTACATTGAGAATGTGAAATGTTTTAATTGGAAGTCCCTCTGCCTTGTGCTATTAGCAAATGAACAAGGACTGAATACTTGCAATGCTACACAATGTGTAGTTTTGCTCTAAGTGGTTGAGGGTTTAACAAGGCTAGGAAGGGGTAGGAAAATGGGGATGAGGTCCATTGTTGTTGGTGTGTTGCCATTTAGCATAACTCGGGGCAGCCATTTTCAACCACTGGTGTGCTGCGAGTGGTCCACAGGTGTGCCACAGGAATTTGGGGGAAAGTCATTTATTATTAGGGCCAATGGGAGATGTGAGCCCCCACTGGCAGCATTGTGTGCCTTGTCAATTGTCAAAAGCCTGGTAGTGTGCCTTGACCATTTTAGTGCCTTGTCAGTGTGCCATGAGATGGAAAAGGTTGATAATCACTGACTCAGGGTTTTGTTTTAATAACTGTTTGCTTTATTGTGAAGAGTCACGGCGGCTATGACTACCTTTCAGTGGAGGAGAAAGAATGTCTGATGTTCCTTGAAGAAACCTTAGATTCTCTGGATACTGAAGCAGACAGTGGGGTCTCTGCTGATGATGGTGAGACTGCTGAGCCTTCCAAGCATCCACGGACATGGCCAACAAGAGACATTCCCAAAGGTAAAGCATGTGAGGTGTCCTCTTAATCAGTGGCTCTCAAACTTCATAGAGCTGCAACCCACCTTGGACTCTGGTACTGGTGTTGTGACTCAAAACAGGCTTCAAACACCTTGGGGTGCAATCTGTTTGGATGTTTGCCAAACTGGAAATGAGCCAGGAATCATTTCTAGAGGTGTTCTGAAGCCCATGGAGGTCTTAGGGGGCCATCCTGGGCCTGCCATGAGCAGCTTCTGGAAGTATGTCACAATCCAGAATGGCCTCCGGTTGAGTCATTTTGACTTCAGTTTGGAGCCAGATGAAAGCAAGGGTGGGCAGTTGGGCCTAAATAATAACCCACCTAACCATGGGCTATGACCCGCCAAGTGGGTCTTGACCTATAGTTTGAGATCCGCTGATCTACAGATCTGCAACAGGCCTGCTTTGTCAAAAGCTTTGTTCCTAGTTTAACATAAAGGTGTGAAAAGGGAGCATTGATACAGTTTCTCTACTGCTTTTGTTTACATAGGCAACTTTTCCAAAAGTTCAAGGCTTATATTTTGTATGAGAGCAAACTATAACACTGCCAAAGAAAATCTTGGCTTGGCACACAGAAAGAAAAGGAAGTGAGGATATCTTTATGTAAAGCATTTGGGCATAGGTATTACTTCAGTGTTGACAACTTAAATATCACAGTTCAGGACAAAACAGAGTCTTGACATAATGTGGAAAACCTGAAGTCCTTTTATGACCTTGAAAAATGAATATGCTTGCTCTCAAAATACTTATTCCCATTGTACAATAATTCAGCATTTGACATGCAAACAGATGTTTTGGCCATTTTATTCTTTGGATCCCTGGCCTAATTAATTTCATATTATTTTTCATGTTTGTTGCCAGGAGATTTTAAAATATTTTAAGTTACTTTGGTGCCCTGACTTATGGCCTGCATTCAGTACATCCTCATTTGGTATGAGCAAGTGTCTTACCAGTGCAAGACAAGCAATTTTAAGGGTTTGGATTTGTTCTGGTTTTCCAAAGCATGGAACTTGGATATCTTTTGTCCTAGAGATTTTTAAGTTGTGCTCAGATGAGGAGCTTGCTCATCTAATGTTCACCTCACATTGTATCATCCAGAGCCTCTCAAAATGGATTATAGCAAAGTTGCTTTGTGATTATTTTATTATGGGCAAAATGTAATACGAGGGTCGAATCTCACTTTTTCCATTTTTAGCCTACATTCACCTGCTGTTCTTTTGTGCTCTTCATTGGGGCTATCACTCTTAACTAAGGTTTTTGGGGTTGCCCAAAAATATGCATGGGAGACATTGCTTATTCTTCTCCTCTCTCCTTATCCCTCCCCTTCTCAATTTCTTATAGAATTGGACCATGAAAACATCGGAAAGCATAAAAAAACAGAACAAAAGGGCAAAAAGAATCTGCTGGGTTCTGTTCCTGTTGTCACCCCCAGTTCAGGCTACCACAGCTTTCCAAGGAATATCAGTGTAAACAATGTCCCCCAAACAGCCAAATCTTCCGTTGCTGAAACGAGCATGAATGCTGATGATCCAAAAGCTCCTCGGATCATACCATCATGGGGTCCTCCGAAGCACAAGATTGTGGACATGCCAAATGACCAGCCCAGTAAAAGTATCCAAACAAATACTTCTACGTTAGAATCTGTAATTACTCCACTCCCTGAAACTTTCCAAGACCAGAGGCGAGGTCATCTCAAAGAAGGGCAAGAGCTACCACTTAAGAATACTGAAAATGGGATGCCTTATCATTCTGAAGTTAAGACAAACACAGATATAGTGGAGGGAAATGAGGCCACAGCTGCCCAGCAACAGCCTTCCCCAGAGAAGATGGAGCTCGCTGTTGGAAAAGAAGCTGTTCTGCAACCTCTTTCTCCCCAAAGTAACAAGAAAAGTTCTGGAAAAGTTATCAGTACTCAAGATAGTTATCAGACACCTGCGCTGGAAGAAGTTCCCCTGGATTCCAACACCAAGCAAGGTCCTCCCACTGCCCCCAAGCCCAGGAAACTGCCCCCAAATATTATCCTCAAAACCAGCAAAAGTAATGCTGTGTCGTTCGACATAGATCCAAGCCACAAAATAAAAGTGCTGGCTCCATCAAATGGCAGACCCAGAGCTGCGACTGGTGACTTTTCCATGGAAAGGCCGCATTCTCTGCAAAATCAACAGGAGAAAGCCAGGCGGGAAGCTCTTGAGAAACTGGGTTTGCCACTAGATAAAGAGAAAAATAGAAGTGATTTTGGGATCAAAAACCATATTTCCTCAAAACCAAGAGAAACTCAGACTAACAGTAGGGAGTACTTAAATGTGGATGACATCATTCCTCATAAGAAGCCTGACCAACAGCATGACCAAGTTGGTGGGAAAGAAATCCATCCAGTGTTCAACAACCCAGGCATCAAACAGGCAAACTTCAAATCCAACACACTTGAACGTTCAGGTGTGGGTCTGAGCAGCTACATCTCCTGTGGCAGTGAAGATAAGAACATTAAGAACAGTAGTTCACTGGGCAAGACATCCTTTTTGGACAAGATAACACCAAATTTTCTTAGGAATAGCCGATCACGCCCAGCTTCTCTTGGCATGGGGAAAGACTTCATTGATCTGAAGGAAAACAGAACGCATAATGCTGAGCAGGATAAAAGTGACAAGCGAAGATCCTATCCACTTCAGAACCCCGCTAAGCTGCCCAGGCCACCTTGTGTCAGTGTAAAAATCACCCCTAAAGGAGTGCCAGAAGAGCACAGAAAGGAGGCTCTGAAAAAGCTTGGCCTCTTGAAGGAGTAAGCCAAAAAGCTGGTTTAATACAAGAACTGTGTTTCCAATAATGGCTAATGAGTTTGCTTGTTCTTTCCTCTTCTTTAGTAAAAGTGAGAGAAATTGCATGGAATAAGCAGATCAAGGTTTTGATTAGTGTGTAGGTCTAGGTGATGTGCTAACCTGTAATGGTTAAAACTTGTGGCATGAGAATTTGCAAAGACTTTACAATGCAAAAACAAAGACTTTGTATTTAATCTCTACTTCCATAAAAGTGAATTAATTTTGTTTAGATTACACTTCACATACAGTAGAAATGCCATCACCTATATAAAATTTGTGATCTGTATATAGTGTATAAAGGTACAAACATCTGTATTTAATAAATGTATGGTGAACTAGGTTGTACAGTGTAATTACTAGGGCAAGGTATGTAATCTGTACTGGGGCATTGACATGACAATAGCCAAATGGTTAGATCTCCTTAGTCAAGATGGGATGGAATATTAAGTTTTTGTTCCTTTTAAAAGCCTTGGCCTGATAAATTGGTGTATGCACCAAAGTCGGTGAAACCAGCAGGGCTGGTGTATCTGCCTAGATGACCCATGTAGCTTGACCTGATGACAAATAGGCAAGAGTACAGTGGGTATGAATCCTAAGCCTGGATTTCTGATGAATGAACTGAATGTATTGTTCACCTAGAATGTGACTTCAAATGCTTATGGCTGTATGCTGACTTAAGTCATGCAACTTTTAGAATGAAAAGTGTTTTTTTTAAAAAGTGAGCAATAAACTATTTTGTATGACTGTTTCAAGTTGATTTCGTTGGTATATAAATACTGTTAATAATAATATTCTAAGAAATAAATAGAGTGGGAAGAACCGGTTTGTGGGAAGCACAAGTACTAGCCATGATAAACCTCAACAGTAAGTGTGATCATATCAAAGAACTGCTAGCTCTACAAAGGCCTGTCTTCTTGTATAATGGTTCTACTCAAGCAATTGATTTTGATGAGACAATCTATTTAGAGTAGATTTCATTTACTTAGCACCATAGTTTTAGGTACTTTAAAGCAGTTGTTTTCAGAACTTGTTTTCCATCAAATACCTCTTTTCACTGAATTATCTGCTGAGCAAACTCCTGCACATCAGCTGTGGAACCCCAGAGCAGGTTTTAGGGCATGCAATTTGTGCAGGAGACTGGACAGATCTGTTGAACTTTATGC
This sequence comes from Tiliqua scincoides, assembly GCF_035046505.1. Lineage (NCBI taxonomy): Eukaryota > Metazoa > Chordata > Lepidosauria > Squamata > Scincidae > Tiliqua > Tiliqua scincoides. The sequence goes on along the minus strand of NW_027101403.1, from coordinate 36,188 downwards.
TGCCTTTTGCCATGTGAACTTAAACTGAATGTGTGACCTAGAATATGCCTAACATACTCTTAGGGGTCAGAGAAGATTGGTAATGAAGATCAAGCTGCCTTTTAGGAAATCTTGTCTGCCTCACAGCACAATCCTTTCTTGTTCTGAAACAGGCAGGGCAGGAGGCCTGTGTTGTATCTAGTGCAAGACTGGGACCAGTAGTGGCTCAGCTGGAGGCAAGGGGAAACTCTTCCCCTTACCCCCAGGTAAGCCATCATGCCCCAGTGGGTCTCCTCACACTTGCACCACCTCAGGAGGTGGCACAAGTCAGAGGAGAACAGAGAGGCTCCATGCTGCTCGGGGAATGGGGTTGGGATTTGGCATAATCACAGGGTCCCAGCCCCATCTCCTGCCCCCTGCCTGCCCCTGGGAACACTGTCCCCCTGCCCTCCCCAGACCCCTCCCTCCCCAGTGTGGAGGCTGGATGCAGCCTCTGTGGGCTAGCAAGTGTCCCTGCACCAGCCCAGCCAACTGCCAAGGAGGCACAAATGTGTTTTACAGCTCGCTGAAGCATTATGGCAGAGATGCATCAAAGGAGCTTGAGGCCTGATCATCAGTGCAGTACTCAGAATAATGGTCCTGTAATAAAAGCCACAGGCATATTCATAAGAGTGCTGTGTGTGCATATATGTGTGTTGTGTATTACTTTCATTCTATTCCCCCCCCCCATTCCTACCTCAGATGTTGCATATCTTGGGGAGAAAATGAATAGTGTTACTCCTGTCCTTTATCTCTTAGTTCAACACTGAAAACACACAATTCGCATGTTCTATCATTAGCAATGACCTAAAATGCTGAAAGCTCACCAGGTGTGAAAAAAGGCATGCAAGACTCCTGCATTATGCATTTTGGTCACATGTTACATAGGGCGTTGCCTAAAGCATTGGTCTTCAACAAGTGGATTGGAATCCAAGAGTGGGTTGCAACCTGACCTGAGCTGGGTTGTGGCTGTGCTGCTGTTGCCATTTTGATTTGAGGGGCAGGCTTGTACAGTTTGAGAAGCAGCCAGGACTAAGGGGTCCTAGATGAGGTAAATCATACTGGAGACTCTGACCTTATGGGGAGAGTGTTTTGGCCAATTTGCCAATATTCAATAGGTCCCCTTGAAATCCCATGTATCCATCTGCTTTCCCCTGTTGCACACTCTGTCTATTCTGCCTTGCCTCCATTCTTTTTCTCCCCCACTTTTCAAGTGAGTGCATATTTCCACTAAACCCTCAAAAGCAGAATAATACAGTAGCAACTATCCCGATACAAGCCGGCTACCACCAGGCAGGAAAAGGAAGACGAAGAACTGTGGTAGTGTGACCACTTGTGTGCTGGCTATTGAAGGTGAATCCCATGTTCCAGGTTAGTGTTTGTGGTGGGTCCCAGCTCTGGACAAGCTGAAGCTCATTGGCCCAAGCACAGGCAGCTTAATACAAGGCATACCTATATTTTAGTAGCAGTCTTTGGGGGCCTAACAAGCTAGGGTTTTTTTTTCTGGTGTTCCAAGAACTCAATGATTTAAAGCAGGGGTGGGCAAACTTTCAACTTTAGGGATTTCAGACCTTTGTGTAGGAGAGACAATTTTCAAAGGTACAGTTTGTCATCTGTGAGATGACAAGCTACACTTGCTGAAATTCTCACTTCTATACATGTTCCAGAATCCTTAAAGTTGAAAGTTTTCCCACCCTTGACTTCAAGAATACGTTATTTTCACCAATACTTTTTATGAGTTTTGGTACAAAACTATATGTATTAGTTATATTCTAAAGGTCAACTATCAGCAACATTTTGGTTCTGTTTGAGGCAATGAGGCAAATTGAAATTATGACTAGAGGTGTTTAAAAATTGTGTGTTTTACTCATAAGTAAGCCCATTGTATTCAGTAAGACTTAGGCTGTAATGCTATCTTACTCACCGGAAACAAATATCTTTAATTATGACCATTTTGGCACATTTCTTAATTGTAGCTCTTCAAGAATGCACTTGACCCACTTCAGGATGACTATTAAGAGAACATAATGAGTTGACTATCCATGTGGTGTGAACTCTGAAGTTTTTGAGGCAGTGTGCAATATTTTATGATTTTTTTAAAAAAGCCATCAGGATATTGGTGTTCTTCATTAGGAGGGACTTTCAGTGCTGTGACACTTCCTGTGGCTCTTAGTTACCAGCTGCAGGTGCAAGAATTACCAATAGAGGAGGGGGATGTTCACAAGCCTTCCTCTCCCTGTTTGAACTGCCCCTCACTTATAGTGTCAACTCAGGGCTTAAATGGACTAGCAAATGATTCTATTTACAAAAGGCTTAATGTTTGAGTCTGATGCCTTTGCAAACAAACTGCCAATTTCCTGTTGTCAATTTATTTCTGTTTCTAAAGGAAGTAAAAATCTATTCCAAATCATGGGACTCTGGGAGTGGCTCCTGTTCAGTAACTGATGCCACAATCCCAAACCACACATGCAGAAAGACTCATTGGTTCTGTTTGCATACAATTGACACCTATTTACATAACCTTTTCAGTTTTAGGTGGAGTTATGCTTCATCTCTAGACCAGTGTTTCTCAACTTTGGTCCCCTGCCATACTACTCTGCATGGTCCACCTATTGGAAGTACCATTGGAAGTAAATGGTGATGATGTCATTGCTAGTTACTTCTGGGTGGGAGGCCAGATGCAATGCAACAAACAACAGTAAGAGGCTCAGGAGGAATGGGAGGGCTTTTTTGAGCACTTGAAAAGCAGGCTTTGTAGCTCTGCCCATCAAGCCAAACCTCCTACCACCGTTTATCATGAGTTACTGGCTGGGCAGCACATGTCCATATAAAAGGCCTTGCACAAAGCATTAATAATAATAATACAGGTATTTATATACTGCCTTTCTTGGTCATCAATTTCTCCTCAGACTTTAGTTCAAGGTGGTTTACATAGGCAGGCTGTTCTAAATCCCTGTAGGGATTTTTACAATTGAAGAAAGGTTCTGTCTTTCAAGAACCAACCATGCAACATTTCAGATGGATCTTTTGCGATCTGGGTTCACTTTCTGGTCTCCAGCTTCCTCCCACGCAGGCTGATAAGCAGCTCCTTCATCTCTCACTTGAAGGGCGGCCAAGACGCTTCTTTGCTCACCAGAGAGCAGGTGGAATAACTCAGTTCGGCAGCTGCTTCAAGGTCTCACCATTCACTGTGCCAGTGGCCTTGAACTGGCGACCTTCGAATGTTATCTTCAGGCAAACGGTGGCTCGATCCTTTAGACCAGACCTCCTGCCCAGGCTGGCCTTTTCTTTGCTGCTGCTACTGCATCACAAACATGAAACAGTAAGCAGTGGAGGGAGCCCTCATCCCACAGCTAATTCCAAACAGTCACCCTCATGCTGAGAGCAGTTGTGTCGGGCCAGTGTGGGCTCCAGCAAGTTTCCGGAGGGCCAGAGGCTCATTGGAGACTGGGGTCTCCCTGAGGGCCACAATGGGAGTCCTCGTGGGCCACAAGTGGCCCCAGGGCCGGGGTTTGGGCACCCCTGTTATATACGTACCATTGGATGGAGCACTTACAGCAGAATGCAATGAAAAACCAGAGTAAAGTATCTACATCCTATCAAAAGTTATGGCCAAAAAACCAGCAAACAAAAATGCATGGAGCTGTATAGAAAGTGAAACTGAGCCATACTGCACATTTACTCATGAGTAGGCAAACTTGCCTTAGTCCATCGGAAAGAGCAGACTGAGAGGTCACTAGAATAGTCCCAGTCCAATGAATGCAGCCCCCCAAAAACACCTGGAAAAGAAGTCCCCCCCAAGCTGATGAATGTATTAAGCCCCATGAAAAGTAAAACTAAGCCACCACATGGTCATGTTTATTTGTAAGTGAGCAAACATGCCTTGGCTGGTGTTGTAAGTCAGGCAAAGAGGAATGTGAGGTCACCAGAATGGTCCCAAACTGATGAATGTGAAGCTCAACAAATGCTCCAGAAAGTAGCCTCTCTCCTAAAAAGAATAAAGCAGAGACTTGAGCAGGTAAGGTGAATTTTTTCTATTTTAGATTTGTAAACAACAACAACAACAACAGTATTTATATACCGCTTTTCAACTAAATGTTCACAAAGCGGTTTACAGAGAAAAATCAAATAACTAAATGTAAAGCCAGGTAGATCCTGATAGCGATATGTTTTAAATATAAGAACTTCAAGTGAACTGGGCACTTATTTAATTATTTGTTTTTCTTTAATTATTTATAATTATTTATTTTAATTTGCTTGATGATGTCACTTCTAGCCATGGCATTACTTCTGATGGGTCCCAGACAGATTGTCATTCTAAAAACTGGGTCCTGATGCTAAAAGTTTGAGAACCACTGCCTTTACTGAAAATAAGTAAATGAGACATCCTTGTGGGGGGGGGGGGGTGACACCCTCATGACCAAAACTGTGGAAATTGTGGCTTTTAGGAATAATACCATAATGATATTTACCATATGTTGCAGAATTTCATTCACTGCTTGTGGGGAAATATTTGCTGCATTTATTTTCTGGCCATTATTATTCATTTCATGTCATGGCTATTACTAGCTCTCAGTCTCACCTACCTCATAGGGTTGTTGTGAGGACAAAATAAGGGGAGGAGCCACGCACACCACCCTGAGCTCCTTAGAGGAAGGGTGGTATAAAAATATGAAAAAACTAAGTAATTAATTATGTCATATAGTAGTAGTTGGCATCCTTCAGTCTTGGAAGACTATGGTGTCACGCTCTGAATGGTGGTTCTGGAACAGAGTGTCCTCTCCAGTGCGCGAAGCCTGGGTAAAGTAGGTATGGAGGATAGGCTGTTACCCATGCAGCAAATCCCCCCTCTCCACGTCGCTGAAATTGTCCAATGGAAAGGCAGAGGCCAATACGGTTGGTTCCAGCGGCGTCGCAGGAGTTGCCAGAACATGACTGTGTTCAGCCATGAACTGCCTCAGGGACTCCGGCTCCGGATTTTGCCTCGAGGTTGACTCCTGAAGCCTTTTCCATAACTGGATGTAGCCACAAGGCAGTGGAGGTTTGGGATCAGAGTTTTCCTTCTCTCAGATGAGCTGCCTTCCCAGGCTGACGAGTCCCATCTACCCGGTGGCTGTTTAGTCGCCTCTTACGACAAGTACAGCCAAACTGAGGGCCTATTCTTATCCCCAGCCCCCAGGGAATTATGTCATATAGGGTTGACAAAAATGTATGGACCTGAGTGTCAAATGACCTAGCTATGCCACTGACTGGTGGTACCTGTACCACTTGTTGAGAAATAATGATCTAGACTTCTATTTCATTTTAGTAGTTCCTAGTGAAATACATTTCTAATAAAGTTTTGTTGAGTTGAGTTGAAATACATTTCTACAGAGGCAATCACATTAACATAGGAAATTGACTCATTACACAGCTATGAATAAATGCACTTGCCCACCTTCCTAACAGTGCACAGGTTGCCACATGCTTGTGTATCAGGGCCCTCTGTAAGAAAACTAGAGTGGCTGCTGTTTCCTATGTCTATGATTAAATCAACTTTATTAGAACCATAAAAGCACCTTGTACCATTTATGCATTATTCTGCCTTACTTCAAAAGCTTATCTTAAGCAACTTCAGAACTAGTACAAACCACAGCTGATGAGAGATTGCAAAGATCTCCGATAACCTTCTAGGAAATAAAATAGTTGAAGTTAAACAGCAGAAACCATTCTGGCAATTGCATCCTCCAGTATAATGTTTCTCAGGGCATGGGTGGAGATGCAGTGCTAGAAAGAATTTGTGAAACACAGACATGTATTTTTCAATGGGGATCTGTTAAAATGTCACATGAGTTTAGGAGCACCTCCTCTAAATCCGTTTTCCTTTGAACTGCAAGTGGTCTTCACCTTTCCGGTTTTAAAGGATTGTGGGAGGTGGTGGTGGTGGCGGCGGCATGAGACTTATGTGTATGTCCAACTCCCCCCCCCATCTTTTAAACTGTGAAGAGCCAGTGCCTCTTGCAGCTGAAAAGACTACAGAATAAACCAGAGACCAGGGTATCAGAGAGGAATTTTATCAGGGGGTACAAAGTTTCTTTTGGGCCCCTTTGCAAGGGGGTAGAGTGAAAGAGAGAGGGGGAGGGTGGTGACAGGCAAGCAGAATGGGGGCAAGGAGGGGTACAACAGGGTGGGGGGCATATGGCATCAGCAACTAGATATAGTAATATGGAAGAATCAAACATACTCCTAAGTCTCTCTAAAATCTTTTAAATATAGAAAATCATGCAGAAAATTAGCATCATCCTCTTTTGGCTCACACTAGAATGGAAAGTGTCCTGTTTGCACCAAAACATACTGCAGCAGCTATAGGCCCACAGTTGTATCTTTCAGCTCCTATACGCTCCTTCATGGTAAGCAGATCCACAAGTCAACGATCTACTGTAGCAGTCCAGTTTCCTCCCAGATATGACACTGTGTTAAGGAGTGTCATGTATGCATTCCTCAGCCCAGCATATATGGCTTACTGACAGCTGTAGCCGCAAGCTCATGGTAGTGTCCCCAGCATCCCAGGTGGGCAATAAGTCTGAGTAGATAGGAAAATGTAAGATCCCAGGAAATTTCTGGGCCCCTTCCTTTGGCTCCTGGGCCCCCTTTTTGACCCTGGGCCCGGGTACAAATTACCCCCTTTATCCCCCTCTCCTAGGCCTTGCTAGAGACTATAATATGTCGACAGCCAGTAGCTGTCAAAGATATTTTGGCATCTGAAGAGGGTCACCAAATCCTGTCCCATTCTCTCCACACACTGCTGTACTTAGTAGGAGAAGTAGTAGTTACCATGGAGAAGGGACATGAAGTAAAAGAAGAGGAAGAAGAATTTATGCTCATGGAGTTGGGTTAGAGTGGTAGCAGAGGAGAAAGGGGGGGGGCGGTGAATGGCTCCAAATCTGCCATTCCTCTCAGTTCCTCCCCTGAGACAACTTGCTTCACCTTGCTGCATGCAAGGTAGAACCAGTCCTATTAACAGCAATGCAGTATGGCTGGGCAGCATCTGTGGTTGCAAACTCATTTGCATGTGCATCTGATGTAGGCCCATAGTTCCTGATCCAATAAGTGATAATATGGGTGGAAGACTCGTGCCGTGTACAGATTTCCATGTGAGTGGGGTGAGGAAACTCAGGTGAGGCTGGAGAGGGAGGGTACTAGCAGGAAAAATTCCTTACACATTGTTCTGTCTCTTCTGCTAGAATGGAATGGGGAAATATGGTAGAAGGAAGTTACACAAACTGTGGATGTATTTTGTGGGCCTGCAAAAATTGTGGGTCAATTTATATCTGTTCCGCTGTTCTTCTCTTTATAGACCAAGACAATCAACTGAGCCAATGGCGTAGCTAATGATCATGTAGCCTGGTGCCAAGCTCAAAATGTTGCCCCAGAAGTGATGTCACAACAGGAAGTGACATCATGCCCGGGCTTTTAAAAAAATGAAAATTGGGAGGAACCCACCTCCTCCCCTTAGCAGCTTGCCACCCATTTGCTCTGCTGCCTCCCCGCAGTCAGTGGCATGGCTAAGACATCTATCTGCTAACTGGGGTCAAAGAAGAGTTGTAGCCCCCCCCAGACAAAATCAAATTTAATTAAGTAAATAAATTTAATAAGTAAATAAATAAAGAGTATGCCCCTTATTGGTCAGAGTCACTATGCAGGAGTGAAGAGGAATGGTTATTCTCCACTTGCTCCCCTTGAGGGGCACTTCTTGAAAAAGTGCTTTTTACCCAGTTAGCAGGGGTAACTGAATTATGATACATTGGTTTCATGCTGTATCATGTTAACATGTCATTGCAACATTTCAATAACATAATAACATGTAATTGCCTCTCAGAACAATCAGTTTCATAGGTCAGTTCTGAGTTAAGAAAATCCACTTTTTTTCCATAAGGTAGTTGTGTTTTCATTTTCTGGTTAATTGGTCATAACATTTAATAGAATACAGATATTCCAGTGCAGTTCATTTCATTGCATTCTGCATTAAATTACCTTTCCAATGACATAACATGATGGTATTATTCAGACATACCAAGATTTTCACAATTTTGGTCACTAGTGTCAAGCTCAGCTTGTTGCCCCCGTAAAGCTTGAAGCCCGGTGCAACTGCTACCCCCTGCACCCTTTTAGCTATGCCACTGAACTGAGCTCAGCCTCTTTTTGCACAACAGATCTTCGGTGTAGCTATACCTGTTTTGTTTGATTCTCAGTGTCACATTATCAAGTCTGCCTGTGTCCAGCATTCTTTGCAATGACTATGAAAGAGAATGGTGAATCAGCTTTGTAAGCAGTTGGGCCTTGTCCTGGCATTTGGAGTCTGACAGGCCCATACATGTGGCCTTCTAGTACAGGGAATTTGTTTTATGTGGCAGGCTTTATTCTTGGCACAACTACTGTGTTGTTATGCAACACACAACTAGTGCAAGCACAAGGTCACTGCAAAATACGTGATGTGCACAGGGCCAGAGCTGTGCTGAAAGTTCTGAACCAAAAATTTACAATCCAGAGCTGCTTGAATCTCAAATCCATTTTAAATTTGCAAGACAAAGCCAATTCAATGTTTTGTGAGAGCTGAAGAAATTATTCTTATGATTTTATTCAGTTCTGCCTTCTTTAAAGCATGATATTGGTTGTCCTTCATGCAATTTGTGTTCACTATTGTGCTTTTAAATATTTGTATTTGTCTTCTTAGGACTGTGATGAAATCTGGTTAAATACTGCACTAGCGATTCATAAATTGCAAGCACACTCACAGCAGAATATTCTAACCACCTATTTCGGCATCCCTTATCAGCTGTCATGCCTAAAGTGGCGGAGAAAGGAAGTTGCTTGGGGGAGAGGAACAGGTGGCCTGATTAGGGCCTCATTTTTTGATCCTTCAGGCCTACACCATCATCTTCTCAGGGTTTGGCTTCAGATCCTGCATGGCTTTGAACAAGAAGCGAGAACAGCTGAACTTGTATAAAGGCTCTGGTTTTGCCATTCCCAACACTTGAGGTAGACAGGCAGGCAATGCAGTCCCCTCTAATGTAATCTGTTCAGCTATTTTGCAGTTCTAAGATGGGTTCCACCTACACTGCCAGCCACCCTTCTCTGATGTGTTTTAAAAAAAAACAAAAACTTTTCCTGGAACTCCTTCTGTGAAGAAATTATCTTTAAGGCCCTTTCCACATAATCTGTTTACTGAATATGATGTTTCTAGGTACAGGGTGTCCAGATACAATGGAGGACACAGTTCCTATACATTTAACCATTATAGAGAAGCGGGAATTTTGGCAGGTGTAGCTTTTTAAACCCTTCCATGTTGAGCTGCACCTGCCAAAATTCCCTCTTCTCTACAATGGTTATAGGTATAGGCACTCTGAACTCCATTGTATCTGGTCACCCTGTCTAGAAAGGGATGGTTGAACAGTGCACGTGGCTCAAGCAGCTGCTTGGAGCAGCAGATCTGTAAGGGTAACACTGTCCAGCCAAAAAAGATGCCACTGAAATGGGGAAGACCAAGTAACAATAATAGGGAGAGAGGAAAATCTAGTATGCAGACAGCTGAGCAGCAAGGGAAGGAGGGAGCACCAGTTGCAAGGTTTCTATTCAGTTTGATGGAGAATGGTAAGAGGATGCCTACCTGTCCTGTGTGACTGTGTTCTTTAGAATGTAGGAAAGAAATGGAAAGGGTAACTGATGGGTGAATTACTGTGTTAGCAGGCAGGCAGGTGAGATGCTGAAGACAGTCATGATGCTGGAAGATAGAGCACAGTTTAAGAGGTATCAATCACTTCTTTTGCCCCACCTTCATCCAAAGGCCTTCATCTCTCCCTTGCCACCCCTGCCATAGCTATCTTTCTCCAAGTCTCTGTCTACTTATGAGCCTCAATTTATTTTCCTCAGGGATTTCTCTCTTTCTCTGCCTTAGCTTCTCCTTTCAGATCTCTGTCAGCCTCAGCCCCTTCTTCCTGCATCAGTCCCATCCCTTTCTCGGTCTCTTGGGGGAGAGGGAATAGCATTTTACCAAAACAAAACAGTCTGCACGCCTATTGTGCAAGATGCTGGACGCATCTCACTGTATTTATGGGGTACTGTTGGAACATATTCATGACAATCCTTGAAAAATTAAATAAAGTAAACTCATTATTCAGTTATGCGTTATTTGACAATGTTTCCGTCCAAGGGAAGTGGCAAAAAGTAAACTCACTTTGGGCAGCACAGCATGTCTTGGGTCAGCTCAGAAGATAATTTCCAAGTAGAGTAAAAACATCCTGGTCTATTTCTGTGCTTTTAAATTTTTGCCCAACATTGCAAATACACAACATATACGATCAAATGTGTACACCCATGGACCAGGCAAAAATGAGTTTACAGCAGGTTGGTCAAGTTGCTCTGGAATGAACCACCTACCAGATGAAATAGCCATCATATCAATATATACCAGAAAACTACAAGTGAGATCCATCAAGGGTACATATAATCCTATTCCCTCAGTTCCATTACACACAGTGATACTTCCTGCTGAATAGATATGCCAAGGTTTGCAGCTGTAGTATTTTCTGCCTTGCATGTTGTCATTTCAAAATTGAACCTATGTTATGTTTAAGAGAAAAAGGATACAGTTTAATCTTATTTTATATGTTAAAGACAAAAAATGAGGGCTTTTGTGTTCGTTTTTTTAAAAAGAAGATTGATCTAGCTGGTGAAGCATTTCATGCCTCACCACCTAGAGCAATGTTTCTCAAACTGTGGGTCAAGACCCACTGGGTCCCCATTCAATATTTTATTTTTAATATATTAGATTTGATGCTGCCATGGTATGTGACTGCATTTAGGGAAATGTTACACATATCTACTTTTAACAGGCTACTATGTATATACTTTTAACAATGATAGTAGATGGGACTTACTCCTGGGTAAGTATGGTTAGGATTACAGCCTTGGATTGTTAGAAATTTTCCTGCTTGATGATGTCACTTCCGGTCATGACATCACTTTCGGTAGGTCCTGACAGATCCTTATTCTCAAAAGTGGGTCCCAGTGCTAAAAGTTTGAGAACCACTGACCCTAGAGTCATTCAGGTCAAGGTGCCCCCCCCCTTTTTAAGTCCCAGGACCAGCAACCAATAGAAAGTTGGCACCCCTACAAAGAACTTTGATCTGCATTGAAACAATATTGTATGTCTCAATTCAGTTCCTGTGTCTATAGTTCTGATCAAAGGCAGTGTCAGTGCCTCTCCCTCTGTCGTTCCCCCCCCCCCAATCAGGATGTAACATCATTTCTTGTTTAAATTCAAGTGACTATCTCTTGAACAACTGGGTATGCCCCTTTAACACCCCCCACCACTTCATTTCCCGGTCCTTGCATAACATTAGCATGCTACCTTGTCTGGTAATATTACTAAGAAATACACATTTGTGCAGTCATTCTTTTCCAAAACAAAGTTATTTGGTCCATGTAGATCTGCTTTGCAGAGTACCCTCCCTTTTCAGTGATAGCCTTCACGAACCACTCAGCAGTGATGGTAGCAGCAAATGCAGCTCCCTATTCATTTTGATGTTGTGGTAGCCATATCTTTGCCAAAAGTTAGCTAACAAGCCAGAGTTTGTTGTGAACAGCTTCACAGGGCCTCTTCCCTTTTCTGCAGCTCTTACACAATTGTGTGGGCTTTTTTCTGGGCCAGGCAGTGGCAAAGCAAAGGGGAAGGTGCAGAGGTGGCAATTGCACTGGGCAGCAAGCTTTAGTGGGACAACAAGCTGAGTTTGACACTAGTGGCCAAAATTGTGGAAACCTTGGTAAGTACAAATAATACCATCATGTTATATATCATTGGAAAGGTAATTTAATGCAGAATACAATAAAACATACCACACTGGAATATCTGTATTCTACCAAACATTATGGCCAATTAACCAGAAAACTTTTTATTTAATTAAATTGGATTTTGTCATGGATGGGGGCTACAAATCTTCTTTGACCCCAGGTAGCAGATGCCTTAGCTATGCCACTGGGGCCAAGAACATGTTAACTGGTATATTGCACTGATCCTCTATCCATCTGCTCAGCATTCTTTCCATGAGCTCCACAATGAAGCTTCTAGCATAAGAGGTCTTCTTTGCACTTGCAGCTCTGCCTGATTGGGCACTTTTCATGATCTTGTCTGCACAGTGCGAATGGTATAAAAAGTGCTCTTCTGTAAACCAAGCATGAGACTGACATCTGAGACAAGCTCCTTTCTCTGGAGCAGGTTGAGCACGTCTAGCTTAACATTCACTATAAAGGGTTTTCATGCCTTCTTCACCCTAGTCTCCCCAGGCAATGCAGTTGGAAGCTTTCCAGATATAGACTTGCAGCGTAAAGCCTGCCAAATGTCTTTGACGTCTCTCTTGCTGGCTAAATACGCAGAAGTGGGGGAAATCTAACCACTCTATTTCAAAAATGAACCTGCGCAAATTGCACTTCTGGTATCAATTTGTAAATTGCATTATTTAAAAAACAAACCAATTAAGACCACGTAAATCGAGAGTTACCAGTGTCTGGGAAAATGCAATTCTTCCTAGAGAGACTGAACTTATTGATAATGTTGTGTGTTTGGTCAGCTTGATCACTATGAATGAATGGTTAGGGATCTGACAAAAGAACATTCATTTCATACATTTAATAACTGAAGAGGGTTTCCTGAATGAACAATACAATTACAGGGGTGGGGTCTGTAACAGGTGCTCAGCAAATGTGTGTGAGAGAAATAACCAGTGTTTGTACATTGAACTTTGAGAGAGAGAGAGAGAGAGAGAGAGAGAGAGAGAGAGAGAGAGAGAGAGCGCGCGCGCGCGCGCGCGCGCGCGAGAGGGAGATCACAGAGTGCAATTAGACAAGGAAACAACCTAGGGGAAGAGATATGTGAGTTGCTCTCTGGGGCTCTGATACAGATTATGTTGTCTGCTTACATGAATGTGACTGCAAATATTACTAAGCACCATATGCAGGGATGGCTCAAGACCCTCCTGATACCTGAGGCAGCAGGCCATATGCTGGCCCCTCTGCTTCACCCACTCTCCAATGTCCTAGTTCAGCACTAGGTTGACCCCTAGGAACTAGGACTAGTTCCACATTTCCTCTTCCTCTCTTTCCTCCTCTTCCATTTCCAATTCAGAGAGTGAATGGAGCAGGAGGAGCAATGGAGGCAAATTGGCGGACAGAAATGGGTACCTACCAACAAACTGCTGCCTGAGGCGACTACATCAGTTGGCCTCACGGAAGGGCCAGACCCACCTCTTTTATTCAAAGGAAGTTGAACCCTATAGTTCAGATCCTTCCCGAGTGTCTAATTGCTCAGAGAAAGTAGCATATAAACAATTTTGTTGCTGTATTTCCACCTGAATATAGTTTGTGATGTATTGTACTTTGTGTCAAGCGTTGCAGGACTTTCTTGGTGCTCCTAGTTCCGTATAAGGCATTAAAAATGTCACTTCCGGTTTTACGGAAAAACAGGAAGTGATTTTTTTTTTGCTTCGCAAGCTGAGTCTGAGCCTGCAAGAGGTCATAGAGAGATGTCCATGGCCTCTGCTGGGCTCAGAGGACCCTCTGGAGGCAAAGGGAACACTGGTCCCTTCACCTCTGGAGGGAACGCGCACCTGGGGGCATGTGGGGGGGTCCCGTGGCCCTGATCCGTGGATTAGTAAATCAGTGGATATGACCTCCTTTGTATATGTATGGATGCATGCCTCCCAATGACATTTTCAATAATTGTCTATCTAAAGACAAACTATGTTTTCATAAACAGATTTAAGCTACTAAACTTATCTGATGTCCTCAGATCTTGTTCTTGGATTGGACCTTTTGTCCTCATATATTTCTCTCAACTTCACACTTTCTGTTTGGGAAATATTTATTACATTTATATTGTGCCTATTCATTGGATGCTCAAGGCAACTATCAAAATCAAAGATTTCCAGACTATCTTTACTTAAATAAATCATTATTTGTATCAGTTCCACAGATTATAATGACTGTTGTATAGTTCAGAGCACTGCAGCTGCATAGGAGTTCATACAACAAGAGAACACCCTTGATTCAATACCCTAAGGTTGTCCTTGATCTGGGAATATGACTGGATGGCTCACGCATTTGCCCAGAAATTTTCTACAAAAATTTTCACACTTTTCCACAGAAATTTTCATGCATCTCACAGAATGGACGGCTCACGCAATTCCAAGGAGCTCTGCAGAAAGAGTGCTGTAATGAATCATTTATAGAAAGCTTCATATTTATAATGTGCTTTGCAATCTTTATTGTGTTCTCCTTTTGGTCACACTTAAATATACTGTAGGGTCTACCAAAATAAAAAAAAGTGTTTAAAATTTGGATACAAACTTCCTAACGATAGGCATTTTTCAAAGTTCTTTATCCAAACACTTTTCCCACTGAGATTTAAGGACAAAACGCATGAACTGCCATTCATCAAGATAGAGGACTGGCTGAAACCTGCTTATGTTGGAATAGGATGTGGAGAGCAGTTTGGCTCTGGGAGAAGTTACTCCCATCTGTTGTAATATTTCTGAAATGAACTGGCAAGATGTACAGTTTGCATTACCCTCCCTTTTAAAGACGAGTTCATCCACCAACACACTTTATGAAGCAAGGCTGGGCACAGCCTCATGTGAGTTAAATTACCTCACAAAACTGGTCTACAGGGTCATCTCGTATGGGCAGAGAAACCATAAACAGCTTTGCACGAGATGATTCACCATGTCCCTGAAATTGTTCTGAAACATTGGTGCTATCAGGTTGATAGGCTGGGACTTCAGTAAACAACAAACCAACAAACGTATTTGTGCCCACACAACAAACTTGTTTAGACACTTCTTCATATATTTGAAATGGCAAAGTTATGATGAAAGCCAGTATTATACTTGGTCTGAGGGAACTATAATTAATTCCTCAACAACTGAGCATGTTATTAATTGTTACTCTCATGGTTTCAACTGTTTAGGAAAGGAATGGTAACAGAAGGGGTAAAGTGTGGTAAACCCTAACTGCCAGATCCCAGCCCCACCTCCTGTTCCCCACTTGCCTGCCCTCAGGGCTGCCCTCCCCCACCCAGGAACACCTCCCTCCCACCTCCTCCCCACCTACCTCAGAGCCTTGCATTGGCCCAGCCAGGCTGACACAAGATTCGGTGCCTCTGTGTGCTGGCTGAGCCTTATAGCACATTTGTGACCCTCCTGGGATGGCACAAGAGACTTGCGCCGGCCCAAGCCTGGTTCAGGATTGCGCCCTTACAGAACACAATGGGCTGAACAGGGCCAGCCTTAGGGCAATCTGACCAATTGAGCCAAATTGGGCCCCATGCCTGGGGTGGCCACTAGGGTGGCGAGTGGAGTGCATGTAGCTGCAACCAGCATCTTGCTCTGTAGCTGATACTCTGGCATGGAATCTTCCATGCCAAAGTGTCATGAGGAGAACATCACTGCTGGACAGCCCTCCCTCCCGCCTGCTTATGGGTTGAATTGGCTTGAAATCCCCCTTGCAGAAGCAGTTGGCAGTGACATTACTGTCATGTGCCTCACCACTGCCACTCATCCAGATGAGTGGGGAGGGGGCCTGTGGGGGTGAGTGGAGGGGCTGGAAAAAAATGTTTTGCATTGGACCCTGCAGCTCCTAAAGCCAGTGTAATGGAAGATCAGAAGATCATCAGGTGGATGATGTGGTGTTGACAGTGATTCCATGTTTTGACAGCTGGTTGACAGCTCTGGGAAGGGCAGGGCTGGCTCCACAGCTGTAATCAATCAAGGCCAATGGAGACCTGGATGGACACCTGAGCTTCATTTGACCTTGATGGGACTTTGAAGAGGCTAACAAGGTAGCTCACAGGTGAGCTGCATTTTGGATTATGAGACATCCAAGGATAAAAGGCAGCTTTAGAAGCAGCAAAGTTAACCTGACCAAGAGCTCCATGACCCATACCTATGGGAGAAGGGGACTGCCAGGACTCTGCTGGAGGACACAGAAGAGAGGACTGCCAGGACTCTGCTGGAGGGGGGCTCTGCTGCAGAAGACTGGACTGTGCTTTGGAGACCATGAACTTGGACTGGAGGTTTCAGACCTTTACCCACTGAGTTAAGAGGAGTTTTGGGGAGGGAAAGCCTCTGGTTGCATCCTGTTTCCTTTAATCCAACCCTTTCTTCACATAAGTCAGGGTTGAATTTTACTTTGCTGCAGCTCTGTGAGGAGTGTTAGATAAGAAGGTTGAGTCTAATTTGCTCAAGAACACCCTGTGAGCTCATGGCTGGCCCATGGCTGGTCATGAGGCTTACATCAGAGTAGGTAGTGGAAGAGCAGTTGATTTGGCATGCCCTTCACCCCAGTCTGCAGCAGTTTTCCTCCAGTCCACCAAGGACACAAAACGATACGAGGGGGAATCAGATCATCCCCTTCTCTTCTCGTACTGTCCTTGCAAGGGTATTAAAGTTAAAAGGAAATGTGTCCCTTTAAATTTTAAACTCCCTGTGAGGCTGGAGTGAGGGGAAGTAGTAAGGAGATTTTCTTTCCCCCACTCCCTCCAATGCTGCTGATAAAGAGGGGAATATCACCCCTGCTCCATCTTACTTCTTCCCACCTACTTGGTAGGCAGGCACAGTTGCTTTCCTCTTGTGTTCTCACGGCCACTTTCTCTAATGTTCCTCTAGCACAGCAATTTTCAAACTTTTTCATCTCATGGCACACTGACAAGGCATTAAAATTGTCACAGCACACCATCAGTCTTTTGACAACAGAGAAGGCACACCATGTTGCTGGTGGGGGGTTCACATCCCTCAGTGGCCCTATTAATAAATGATATTTATTTAATTAATAATTCACCAAACTCCCACGGCACACCTATGGACCGCTCATGGCACACCAGGGTGCCATGGCACACTGGTTGAAAATCGCTGCTAGCAGCTATGAATTTAGGTTCTCACTATCTGCTTCCTATTCCAAAGCAAAAGGAAGAAAAAGCTGCCTTTTGCAAAGTGTTTGCAAACAAAAACAGGTGAGTCATGAGCACAAAGGAGGGGGGGGATTTGAGAACTGCAGATAAATGAAACTGCAGATATAGGACCTGTTGATATGGGTGTGTGTGCCTATACGGCACACCTGTATATTTCTTTCCTGGAAGAATAAAATTCAGAATTCAAGAAACCTCACACACACACACCCCTTCCTTAAAGGTTTTCAACATTTAATTACTCATAATTAGGTCAAAAACAAACATCTTTAGAGAACCCAACTTAAACATATATCTTACTGGCAGGGTTACTGTATTTAGTATACAAGACAAGTCTGATAAGAGAAATGACACTAGCAACAGAAGGAGAATACAAGGTTTAGAAAGAAAGAAAAGGACTAAGATTAGTTTAAAATGAAAGATAAATCAAAATGGAACATATTTATACTACTGGGACATCTAAGAGATAGAATAATGAAGCCACTGAAGATAGGAGTATAGGCAAAAGGTTTGATCTGCTGAAAGCTAGGTTTGGTTTGTTTAGGTTGTCTTATTTAAGGCTTGGTCTAGGTCTCACTCCCTGCCCTAGCATCTGGGCATGAAAGATGGGGACTTTTCTGTGGTGTCACCAAGACAGTGGAACTATCCCACCAAAAGAAGTTTGCCTGGCCCCATTGCTATACCAGGAAGACAGCTAAGAACACAATCCAATTCTTATCTACTCAGAAGTGTCCCATTTTCTTCAGTGGGGCTTACTCTCAGGAAAGTATGCAGCCCAAGACTTCTCTTTTAGTCAAGTTTTTAAAATACTGCATTATGAATTTGATCTTGGATTGCTATTGGATTCTGCACTGGGTTTGTCCTCATAATGGTGGTTTAAACACATTGCTTGTTTTTAACTAGATTTTAGCTATTATTATAATATCATTTTTAAACTTTATCTGCCACCCTGAGTATTTTTAGAAAGGCAATAGAGAAATATTAAAAATAATAAATTAGGACAACTGATTGACAGCAAACGCTTTTTGAAATGCTTCACTTCTCCCAGAGGGCCCTTCAAATGGAAGCATTCTAGGTACTTGCAAACATTTAGTTTAGTGTGTCCCAATAAATTTCTCCATAATAGAGGATATTCTTGAGTTTTGCTGTGAGAAGTTCAGACGCTCTCTCCTATGTTTCCTTTATCACTTGATTATTTCATTAGAAAGTATTTGTTAGAAAGGTGGAAGCCTTGTTAAAAATGGAAAGGCGTTCACACACGTCATATCAGACCAAGGTGCTTCTGTTTACATTACCTAGATAACTTTAATTGCCTTGGACCAAAATATGTTGTAAAATTATGTTTGCTTCTCTAAGTTAGACTAAGTCATGATCTAATTTTAAAGGTCCACTGGTATCTAAGAAGCATTTTGGCTCAATAAGATCACTCCCTCATCTGTCACAATGAGTTTGAGTTGAATCTGTACCACATCTGCAGGTGAAAAGCAAAAAATCCTTATCTTTTGTGTAACTGTATTTTAGCTGTCCTGGATCTGCCATAGGTAATGAAACGGCTGTTTGTGTATTTAGCAAGGTGATAAATCTTGGCAAAGTCATCCAGATATAGGGGGGGAAAACAAAAAACAAGTCTGAACCAGTTTAAGCCTGATCACACAGTAGTTAGTCCCTGCAGGGCACAGAGATCAACTGACTTTTTCAGACTTTATTCCTAACAACTGCAAAGTGAGATTTCCACGTTGCTCTCACCACTTCTGTGCTCAGAGTACAAAACAAGACATGAAGATGTTCTGATTACACTTTGTTTACCACACACAACTTGCCACGTTGCTATCAAGAGCGTGTTGTATCCTAAAAAAAATGAGGAAGGGCAAAGCAGGAGAACAGGCTGCTAACCTGTAGTCAGTAATTCAAGCAAGACAAAGGCCAAACAAGCAACAATGTGTGACAAGACACTGAGAAATGGAGTGAATGAGGAAGAGGGTGTTGCATACTGTGGGAAGACACATGTTGACTCTGACTGGGATGGTTTTGGTGGCTCCATGTGCTTATGTTGCAGCTGGGATGTAGGGCTTGCAGATTGCCAGATGGAATACATCCTTGTCCCCTGCTTAGACCTCAAAAGCGGGGGGGGGGGGCTCTGAAGGTCAAGCACCAATAGTTAGAGGGTGGCTGTATCCCAGCAGACTGTGCAGTGACCTGTCTGATGGAGTGCAGTTTATGTCCATGCTTGTGAACATGCCAGAAGGGTGCTTGGACTAAGCAGGAAGGAAAGGATGGTTTTGTCACACTTGCAGGACCCTATCTTGCTCCTCACTTGCTCATGCTTGGCAAGAACCAGTGTTCAGGGCTGGTTCCAGATGGTGCATGTTCTAACATTTGCTAAAGCTGCAAGATCCACAATCTGAACACCACCGCCATACCCACCATTTTTCAGTGTGGAAGAGGTTGCAGTCATAAGAAGATAGTCCCAGTACTGGTTTACTGTGATAAAAGACTGTACTAGGCTCTGTAGGATCACACCTGTTGACAGGTAGAAATGACTCTTCCACCAGAATGGGTGTTTCCTGCACAGCATCCTTCATTACATTGCTTGATACCCAAATGTTGACAAACATAGATGATACCTGGAAGGTGTATATGACAGTAAGTAGGGGCTTGTTTACAAAGCCTAGATTTGGAAGCTTTGTTTGGAAGCCCTAGGGTTTTTCCAGGGGTTATCACTTTGAGATTGCTATGACAGATACAGTCTCTATGAATAAGGACCTCTGCAGTGTTGCAGCTACATCGGCATGCTAACTTTCCCGGGTCAGCCGCTTATTCTAATCAAAGTAAATTTCATGCACCAGAGAAAACAATTCTGCTATTGTGTTTCTCAAAGTTCTGATACAGCAGAAGCAGGTTTCTTGTCTGAATTAAAATTCAATGAAATAAAGGGGGCAAACGTGTTTTAAATAGGATAGTAGGGATTTTCTGAGCCATGGCTATCATTTGAGTTAATATCCAATTTGTTTGTTTCTATCACCTTGCAATGGTGCCTGTGTATGAGTCCTAAACAATACACAAGCTCTTTTGAAGGAAAAAAAAATGCCTAAAGAAGCACAGACGTAAGCAACCACTGGACTGGAACAGCCCAGCCCTTTAAAGGCATTGTTGACATAAACTCTGTTATTTTTCACTGAAGGATTGTGAGTTACATAAGAAAAATGCTTTGAATCCCAAATATTGCCCACAGCTTCTTTCTGTTAACAAGGCAAGGCTAAGTTACAGAACAATTTACACTGATGATGCATATCGGCCATACTGTGTCATTTCTCACTTCCTAAAGCACCCTTGCTGGGCTTTGATTGGCCTGTGGAATTGGCAAGTTAAAACTGGTATGAAGAATGCGTGACAGCTCCACACCCAGCCATAAACTCTGCAAGCTACACGCTGCATACAATGTATTTCCAAATTAAATGTTTTGTCATGAAATGGGTCCTTCGGAAACAATGACCATAAGGAAGGCAAAGTTTTCTCTTAGGTTAGGAAATGGGCAACCAAATGTAAAATGAACATGTACCAGTCATACAAATGAATTCAGATGTCAGCATAGAGTAAAAACATGACACTTCAAATGCTGTCGGGGGCTTTGCTTTTATTCCTAAATTAAACCAATTCCGGAGGAAGAGTTTTAAAAATGTCTGAAGCTATTTTTATCCCGAATTGTGTTTTAGGGCACTTTATTCCACCACCCAAAGATCAAAATAATTAGCTATCGACCATCCCTAGCTTTTACTAATATTTGTGACAATCTTCAGAATCTTACCAGCAGCTGTGTTGACAGAAAACACAAGGTAGTGTTCAAGGTAGCTTACCCTCCATCCACTGCATCTGTTGTTTGCAGGTGTAATGGGAAGCAGCCTGGCTACAGCCATTTAAGTGACAACTAGCCAATTGGTCTGATATCAGTGGTCTGACCAATATCAGTGGACTGATAATCCACTGGGGATAATTCAGTCAAAATTATGCATTGCAGAGTCTCATTGATCACTATGGGAGAAAGTTAAGCACAAACATCTGCAGATTAAAGTGGTATTGTCCAGAACAGTGGTTCTCAGACTTTTAGCACCAGGACTCACTTTTTAGAATGAGAATCTGTCAGGACCCACCAGATGTGATGTCATGACCAGAAGTGACATCATCAAGCAGGAAAATTTTTAACAATCCTAGACTGTAATCCTATCCACTCTTACCCAGGAGTAAGTCTCCTTTACTATCATTGTTAACAGCATATCTATAGTAGCCTGTTATAGTACAGATCTGTAACATTTTCCCAAATGCAGTCACATACCATGGAAGCATCAAATCTAACATATTAAAAATCAAATATTGAAATTAATGGGGACCAACCTGAAATTGGCTCATGACCCACTTAGTGGGTCCCAACCACAGTTTGAGAAACACTGGTCCAGAATTCTACAACTTCAGATATGTAGAATTCTGGACTGTACCACTTTAGAAGAGGAAGCAATGGAGTTTTGAATTCTCCGCTTCATGAAATGCTCTGCATGTAGTAACATGAAAAATAGCTCTGCGGTTCAGTGAAGTGCAGGATTCTTTGCTCACCAAAGCATTAAAAACATGGAAATGTCTCTTATAGAATTGGGAAAATCAGTCTCCCTGTGGATTGTTCTGGCTAGGAGCCTATAATATTACCTCACTATTATACTGCTATATTTAATTCTGCACTTTGTCTAATATTTCCAGGTGATGTATAAGGCTTTAACCTCAAACCCATCCTATGAGTAGAGGTGTTCTTAAATGTTTTTACTTTTTTGCAGATTTTATTTTTTCCTAAGGAGGAAAAGTGCAGAAAATGGTGTTATGTGTTCTTATTCCAGGTGCATTTTTATAAATTATAATTGCTTTAAAAGTGTGCTAAATAAGTGATATAGGTGGTATAGTGTCAGCAGATGCAGCCACAGTCCATACCCATGCATCCCCCCCAGTCCAGCCCATTTTAAAAAATTGTTTCACAGATTTCCCAGTTTATTTAAAGCGGTGTTGTGTGTTTTTATTTCCTTATCGCTGAAAAATCACACCTCTACCTATGAGGTAGGTCGGGCTGAGATACTGTGACTGGCCAGAAGTCACCAAGTGGATTGTGACTGAGCCAGAGTTTGACTCCAGGTTTTCCGAGTCCTAGTCCAAAGCTCTAACAACTACACAATGCTGTCTGTCTCTCTTTGTAGTAAATGATCCCAAATTAAAGGTTTTTTTGAAACATTTTCAAAGCCTTGGATGGTGCTCCATATCTGTGAGCAGTCGCTAGGGGAGCACAGGGGGTGTGGCCCACACTGAGTGATGTGCACTGGGGGGTGACACACACTGGGGGAAGTGAAATTGCTAAACTCGCGGTTATACACCATTCGATGCGGAATTTACAGCAGAATGCAATGAAAAGAGCCAGAGTGAAATATCTCCATTCTGCCAAGAGTTATGGCCAAAAAACCAGAAAACAAATGCAACTGTCTTAACTAACAGCCCAATCCTACGCATGTCTACTCAGAAGTAAGTGTCATTAAAGTCAATGTCATTAAAGTCAATGGGGCTTACTCCCAGGAAAGTGTGGATAGGATTGGGCTGTAAGGCTGCAATCCTAACCACACTTTCCTGTGAGTAAGCCCCAGTGAACAAAATAGGACTTACTTCTGACTAGACCTGGTTAGGATTGTGCCCTTAAAGCCCAGTCCAATGCATATCTACTCAGAAGTAAGTCCCATTATAGTCAATGGTGCTTACTCCCAGGTAAGTGTGGATAGGATTGCGACTAAAAAGTACATTTCCCTAGCTCAAAACGGAGCAATGAGACTCCGTTCAAAGACCTAATGAGATGCTATTATGATGCTGCATAGAACCAATAAGGTGTTAGTAAGATGATACCCGGGGGTGTGTGACACCACTAGTGACCAAAATAGCTAAAATTGCGGTTTTTAGGAATAATAACATCATGTTATATACTGTTTGATCTGTAATTTACAGCAGAATGCAATGAAAGAAACTGCTTTGAAATATCTCTGTTCTATCAAAAGGTATGGCCAAAAAAATCAGTGGTGGTGGGGTTGCGCAAGGCGATGGTACATCACCACACCCACCAGCCAGGTTGTTACCCCACCCAATGCATAGGTCCATCATGGGGGTGATGAGCTGGCCTCCCACATTGGGTGATGCAAACCCTAGAGACGCAACCGTTTATCAGCCATGTTTATTGGTTTCTAGGCTCTGCTGTTAAAAGAATCTCCTGTTAGCATAGTTATGTAACTCAGCTTTTAGGTAATAATGATCTCCAAGGATACAACTATTTTTCCCCTAAGGTGTATCTTGCATCAGCATTTGCAGTATGTAACCAGTAAAGTTGGCATGTTGTGTAATGATGCAGAATGTTTAAGAAGGAACATCCCTTATGGAAAATACATTGTAGACATGTCCAATTCATTGACGGTGAATTCATTCATTCACTGTCAATTTTGAATAAAACCTGCCAGGAAGGATTTCCACAGGCAATTACTTGACTGAGCATCAGTGAAGATAACTTTAATTCAGAATTTTCAATCTTTGTCTAGTCTGTTAGATTAGCTACTGGCACTTGTTTAATTATACTGCATAGTCTTCAGACAAATTCTTGAACCAACCAGACAAAAACATGCAGTTCCCCAGTGGTCATTTCCTGCTTCTTTGACTATATATAAGGGGTGGGCAAGTGGGTTCCCCAATTCAGCCTGCAAGGAGCCCCCATCTCCAATGAGCCTCTGGCCTGTCGGAGACTGCTGAAGCCTGCACTGGCCCATGAATGCTGGTTGTGACAGTCAGACCCAAGCTGTGGGCTGAGTTAGAACAAGACCTTTTATAGTGTCCATGTGTTTTCTGCTGTTCATGGGCATTATCTTTACTCCCCTCCCCATACATCTGAACAACTTGTGTCTCCATGTGTTTCTGGCTTGGTCTGTATGTTTTCAAGTGGTGTATGGCAAACAGTTCATAGTTCTTATGTGGTTCTATATACCTGTTCTCATGTGTATTATACTAAGCGAACTCATTCATTCATTCATATGACTCCAGTCTCTAATATATTCATGTATGTAAATTTATTTAAATTTTTTCAAATTTGAAATGTAAATCAATTCTTTCCCCCCCCCAGCCCCTGACACAGTGTCAGAGATGATGTGACACTCCTGCCAAAGTGTTTGCTCACCCCTGCTCTATATTCTTGCTACAAGTAGCAACCATAATGAAAGATGCATTCGTATAGTATCTTTCCAGCACAACAGCTGGATCCGACCTGACTTTTTAGTGGTAAGAAACCAAACCCAAACTGAACTAATGTCATGCCTGCCAGAATGGTTTGTACATTTTTGGTTAATCTGTATGGGTACTTTTATTCTTGAATGTTCTGGTTCTAGGAAGTCCTACTACAGAATGTTGAACTTGATTAAAGATGGACAACTTTGTCTCACCTTTAGTATGCTTGTCCAGTTTCTAGGCTGTAGTGCACACATGTGCCAGAAAATAACAAGGTAGTGACAAGCCCCGCTCCTGAATGTGTGCATCGCTCATGTAATGCATAATGTGTCATTACCACTCATTTACTGATGAAGTCTAGAAAAATCCATTGATGCATGGAAGGCACAAGTATCTCTGTTTTGGCCTGGGGCTCCTGGGCAGAACAGAATGATGCTGTTGAATATACAGTATGAATATACAGTATATGCTGTTGAATATACAGTATGTATACTTTATATAAAGTGTGTCACTGTTCCCCCCCCCCCTCTCTCTCTCTCTGTGCGTGTGCGTGCGTGCATGGTGTGTGTTTGTGTTTTCCCTCTGACAGCAGCCTCCCCACTCCCTTTCTCTCCTTGAACTTGTGACAGCTGAAGAGCTGGTTCCAAGTCTCAGGAAGCTTCTGGAGAGGTAAGGAGATTTAAATCCTCTTTCCCTTCTGAAGCCTCCCATGCTGTATACTGCCACCTGCTGGATACAGCATGCACCATTTTGGTACAATTGCACTAATGTCAGGGGAAACAATAGGATTGGGCCATTAATATCCTCATAGCTCTTACTCTAAGGACACTTTGGCCCCATCCTAATGGTCCTTGCCACTTCACTGCAGATCAATTAGGAAGGGTCATCCTCATGAGGGTCATCCTTAGTAGACAGTAATTTGAATAGTTCAGTCAGTTGCTGTGATCCTTTTCAGATTCAAAGAAAAGGATATCCCACTGCAACAACTTGATCTTTCTTTGCTCACATCCACCTTCCCAGGGCAACATCAGTTCCATGGGAAAGATTCCTACAAACATGCCCAGTCCATAATGGGGCTGGGTCCCAGAGAAATGGCTTTCATGTAGTTGGGAGAGAGTTTTAAGAGCATTTCAATCAGAGGTCTAGTGGCAACTTTTTGTAAAAGTTATTGGGTCAGGATTCAACTAAAGTAACTTGGCAGCATTCTGGAGAGCAGTGGTGTAGATTGACAGGAATGGGCAGGTTGTGTTCCAGAAAAACATTTTCCTACATTCATGTCTGCTAGCAAGGTACTGTTTTTGTAAAAAAAATTTAAAGTATAATGAACTTCTTTAGAAACTGTTTTAAAGTACTGCTCACAGAAACAATGAACTGAACCACTGGGATGAGACCAAGACAGGTTCTGAACTTAGACCAAGACTTCCTGATGCCTCAGGTGACACCCCAAATGCTGCCTGACTTATCTGATGATGTGCCGTCCTCTGGTCCTGCACTCACTAATGTTTTAGCTCAGTACATTTTTCCTCTCCACATATTCCCTTCCTCTGTGTCCCCTTCTTCCAATTCCAATCAAGGAAGAGAAGGAGGAGCAGTGTATGCAAGTCATCGGGCAGAGATGAGTACCCTCCACTAATCTGCTGCCTTTTTGACCACTTTAGTTGGCCTCATGGATGGGCCAGGCCTGCCTGGACTTGTACATTACCACTCACTGAGGCCTATTTAGTTTGCATTGAATGCAGTTTTCCACCTATGATATCTGCACCATGTAGCTAAAAGGGAGCACAGGCTGACAAAAAGCCATGTCTATCATAGGCTGAAAAAATAATATGAACAGGCTCTTTGATTCACCACTTCCTGGGTGTCCCTTGCAGCATTCACTAGACCAGTTTTTCCCACAAACTCCACTGAGAGAAGTCATCTCATTGTGACTCCATTGCATAGGAAATGACCATATGAAGTGACCTTGAGATGATGTCAGGTACGGAAATACTTTCAGAATGTAACCACATGAGAGAGTTTAGTTACTGACACTATGACCCTGGCCTACATCATGCTAACATTAAATCAAATGCTTTACTTTGACATTGCAACTGTATTATTCCTCAAGTGAGTCTTAAAGCATCACAGTCCTTCACAATTACCTCAGCAAACCTGTCCTTCTGGAAGTCAATAAACACAACAGTGAAATGTTGCATCTATTCAGCTCCATAACTTAAGATCTCTCCATGGAGAACAATCTGATCCCAGCCCAGACTGAAGACAAAAGCCAGATTCACCAGTGCCATGACTCACTGACAAAGTCTGGGTTGAATCCAAACCTTGGTTTGGAACCAGGGATGGGCTGAGGCCTGCCCAGTGGAATCTCAACCTTCTTCATTTGAATGGCAGATCCCCATGCCGTATCACAAACCGCTTTTCAAATTCCAAGGAAAACTTGAAAAACAGTTTGTGATATTCCATGTCACTCAAAAGGAAGATGTCAAAGATTTCAACTCTGGGCATGCTTAAGTACCTCTTTGAATCTAATTCCCCCCCTCCCCCGGTGTGTGTGTGTGTGTGTGTGTGTGTGTGTGTAAGGCAAAGAATGAGTGTTTTAGGAATCAGCCAATCCTGCAAACTTCCCTTTAAGCTGATTGGTTTACTTTAGTGTTTCTCAAAATGTGGGTCGTGAGCCAATTTCAGGTGGGTCCCCATTCATTTCAATATTTTATTTTTAATATATTAGACTTGATACTACCATGGTATGTGACTGCATTTGGGGAAATGTTACAGACCTGTACTTTTAACAAGCTACTATATATATTCTTTTAACAATGTTAGTAAATGGGACTCCTGGGTAAGTGTGGGTAGGACTGCAGCCTAGGATTGTTCAAAATGTTCCTGCTTGATGATGTCACTTCTGGTCATGATATCACTTCCGGTGGGTCCTGATAGATTCTCATTCTAAAAAGTGGGTCCCGGTACTAAGTGTGTGAAAACCACTGGTTTACTTTCTTAGGCCTATTTAGAGGTTCATTAATGAATGAAATTATGAGATCACCAATTAGCACTGGAGGACATGAATGGCCCCACAGCTGGATTTGGTTATTTGTTCTGCTAGACTGACTAGGCAAACAAACAAGATACATTATAGGAAGTTTCTATCTAACCAATAAAATGGAGGCATAAACTATCAAAATATAATAAAAATTTACATCATATAGTAGCTTTGGGGGACTTTTTGGCAAGAAAATTCTTATCCCCACGCTGCCGTCCCAATCTGAACCAGCTCTGTTCCCCACCCCCTTTTCTGGTGAAGGAAGAATTCAAATTAGGAATCACAAGAATGAGTTACAACAATGTGTTTAAGGAGATTCAACAATGACATCTCTGCTCAGTTGTTGGAAATAATGACTACATCCCAAAACTCAAATTTTCTTTGTTCTCAAATCTCAGCAACAAAAGGCACAACTTGATCTTTGCGAAAATGTTTTATTAGGCAGAGCAGTATTTCCCAAGAGCCACATGATGGCAGCATTACCATACACTTGCAGTGTTATAAGGTATAGACTTATGGTATAAACTACAGAAAGGGAAGCATAAGACAGAGGAGGTAACTGCCAGGAATGCTTCCCAAGTCAGTGCTACCTTACTACTGGGTGATGTCATGCATTAGTTAGGTTAAAGCACATCATAACAAGATATAGCTGTGGGTATCCACTAGTACCTGTTGTGAGAATGTGCTCCTTCTGGAAGGTGATGGTATCCTGTGCTCCATGTGTGTGGAGGCTTTCTTGGATTTGTTTGATAAAATAATTAGTTTTATATGTATTGGGATTATAAAGATGGAAGTGCAAGACTATGGAATAAGATAAAGAATTAGATCAGACACTTTGAATCAGGACGTAAAGGTACTCTCTCCTTCATCATTTGGCTGTTTCACAATGGGCTTGATTTTTATGTCCTTCTTTTGGCAGGATCTTCATATAAGTCACATACAAGTTAGTCTTATGCACACACAGAGTGCTCACATGCAGTACTTCTCAAGCACATGAAAAGAAATGTCACAAGCCAGGTTGTGAATATGGTGAAAGTGTCCCAGTGGTCCTCCTTTGAGGCTATCGGAACACCCTCCCCCCAAAATGTCCTATCATGGTCTCTATTAGGTTTCCAAATTGTTTCATTTCTAATGCCTCCAACGTTTTCTCCACAACATGTTTCTGACCTGCTTATGATCTTTAAGTTCTCGAGGATATTTTCAAAGTCATTGAACTCACTCCAGGAAGGCACAAAGATTTGGAATGGGTGGCTATAATTATTCCTGGCAGTATCATTACAATAAATCATTAATATTTCCAAAGAAAGGTTTAGTCTCTGTCTTATCAAATACACCACGTGGATAACATTTATCTACCAACCTTTGAACCCAGCAAACACTTTTTCAAACTTTGGCAGGCTTATGGCCAAGTAAAGAATTCTATGGTCTTAACAATATTCTTATAAGGGAAATCTAAGGGCTTGTTTTCACAAGACAAAATTTTGAGCAGTACTTCCTGATTCTTTGCTTGACTGCCCAATCCTATCCCCAGCATGCTGAAGCATGCAGCTGCTTCAGTTGTGGTGGTGGTGGTGATCAGGAGGCCTGTGAGAAGGGAAAATATTTCCCTTACATCTGCATAGGCCCCCTGATGGCCTTTGGGTCTCAGACCTATACCAGCTTGTATATATATCTGAGAAGAGCCAGAGGGCAGGGCAGGTAGAAAAATGGGGAATGAGATACTCCCCTCCCTGCCCATTGCCTACCTCCACCACCAATGTACTTCCTCTAGCCGTGGCTGGTTGCTTCGGTGGCATGGGTGGTGGCCAGCCATTTGCGCTGGTGATGGTGTTGCACACATTGACGCCATGTCTGCCTTCCACTGATGGAATGCTAAATCCATCAGTGGAAGGTGCCAGTAGGACTGGACCCTGAGTTTCCTACATTTAACCATTCTTGTAAGGCACCTCCTTTTTCTGTGGATGGTTTCCACATAGGAACCAAGATCTACTATATTATGCTTCTTTATAGAGAACATCCAGCAAGGCAGACAAAAGAGCTCTACTGCATCTTGATGGTTCTAAGTTGCTGCAAATCTTAAATGCTGAGACAAAATGCTAAAGATTTTTCTATTTACCACCATGTCCTTAACCACATGCCAGATCTCTCTTTCCTGCAGGGAGGCCACACAGTCACTCAGTCTGTGATGGATCCAGCTGGGGAAAACTTACTGATTGCAAGAAGGTTTGAATTTTGGCATCAGAGGGATTTATGCCATTGCTGTATAGCTTTGAGTAAAATTGGTGGAATTCAGAATTGATTGTTTTCTGATTGTACGTGCGACTCATCTGACAGTATGTTGGGAATTAAATGTAGTTCTTAGAAGATGTAAGCAGGGGGCCAACAACTTACTGGGCATCTGTCCATGTTCTTAATGCCTCTGCTTTATGCAACCTACTAAAAATTCTGCCTGAGAGGAGCAAAGGGAGTTCATAATTTGTCTGAGATCCATTGTTGGCATGTGTCTGGGAAGGGATTGGCAGCATGTGTTGTCAAAAGCTGTTTGATCAGCTTTTTGAGGGCTGAGCTCTTAGATTCTTTTTTTTTTTCTTGAAGGATGCATATGCTATCACCCTTCCCCAAATAAAACAGGTTTGTTCAAAATTAATGGACCTTCACATTTCCCACTATGAGTCAGGAGAGTGGAGTGAACTAATGTCTAGTTGTGAGCTAAACCCAGCAAGGTTTCAGGAAGGTTTCAGCCAAGGCTATTGTTTCCCTGCCAATACCAGGCAGTCATAGGTCTTTAGTATACATTTTGGGACAGAGATGCAATGTGTAAAACATGACCCAGAGCTTTGGGCAGAATGGAGGATGTGACAAGCTAAGCACAAGGTTAGCCTCAGTGTACATATCACATAAAGTGCTACAATTTAGGGCAAAATGGGGAGCTCAGGAGATGGGTGCTTGTTCATGACACCTCCATTTTTATCCATGAAAAGAAACCTGATAAAAGCATTGGGAGAGATGCCCTCTGGTGTGCTAATACTGATTTAAAGTTCAGCCAAGGTACTCTATTTTTTACTAGGACAGGTGCTCCAGGGGGAAGAGGAAAGAAAGCGAGCAATACAGGAATGTTGCAGTAAGTGCCTGCTCTAAGTGGGGGTCTGAACTAGATGATTTTCAAGGTATCTTCCAACTCTACCATTTCATGATTCAATATGTAATGCAAACATCAAAAACTACCAACTCAGAGAATAATGAACTCTCTGACCATCAGCTCAACATAACAAAGCATATCCAGAACTGCCAGGGAAATGGCAGCTACTACACTGTGCCCAAAAGTCCTCCCATCTCTGTGGCATTGTCTTGCTAATAAAATTACACTATGCTAATTTAGTTGGATATGTGTCTGTAGATTTGAACATGGTATGTGGGTGTGTATGTTCTTATGGGGGCTTCAACTGGAAATTGTTGAAATGGGTCTAGGGCAAGACATTCTCTGTCACCATGACTTAAATGGAAGATAATCAGATAGTCAAGAAAGTTAAACTGTGGTCTCAAACCATGCAGTGAGCCCCATTAAAGACCTTTTGTTGTTCCATGCCATCTCTCAAAAAATCTTGAAAGAAAATCATTTGACTTGGTTTTTCTCTAAAACAGATTATTTTTTAATTTATCCTGGCTTTCCCATCACATAATAAAGCATTAAAACATTAACCTTTGTCTCGTTCACTTTTTAGGATGTTATCCTTTAAAACACAGTATAGAGAGTTAACCATGAAGGCATGCGAGCGGTTGCTATCATGTGGCACAGGCCCAAGGTATCTGTGGGCATATTTGAGCTCTAGTTGGTATCCCTCTGAGAGTTCAAGAAATTGTTCCTGCACATGTGGTCCTCCAAATCTGCTGCTTTGTTTTTTGGGCCCTTGTTGTCAGCTTACAGTACAGCAGTATCGTTAGCCATAGTCACATAGTGGCTCTTTACCTTAGATAATTGTTTCCTAGCCTTGTCTTCCTGGCACTGAATTGAACCATGAAGGTTTCTTTTACATTCACTTTTTTCAATAGAGACAACATGCTCTTGTTTTCAGTTAAGGCAGTGAAGGAGGAAGCAGAGCATGGTGAATCAGAACATAATAAAGAGACTGGGCCCACCTTTTCTAATGCTTCCCTCCTGTTTTGTCCTTGTTGGTGCTGGTTATCCTGACTCAGGACACAATCCTATCCAAGTTTCCAGTGCTGATGCAGCCAACGCTTCCACAAATGTTCCTTTACCTTGAGGTGGCCTCTGGGATTGCCGCCCCACCGCAGGATGCAGTTATTCAATGATTCGCTCTTTCAACACATTTCAATTATAGCTGGAAGCCATTCATTCAACACATGCTCCACTCTTTCAGCCTCTCTCTGCTGTTCTGAAGGCTAAAACTGCCCTTCTCCACATTGATTTGCAACATGCTTCGGTATGTGTGCATGTGTGAGAGACAGTGCAACCAACTTTAGCTCCCGGTCTATTGCCATTCCCGAAGGTGTTAATGAGAGTCAATTTGCAGAAATCTTTGTGTGACAGAAAGTATTTGTAAAATAAAAAAGGCATTTGCAGTTTGCATGCTAAAAAAGCATTGGAAGCAACATTTGTAAACTAAATAAAGACACAGTTCCGCTTTTCAGCACTGCTCCGGTTCCTAACCTGTCAAATGACTGCAGGACACCTGTACATTAATAAAAGAAACTAGGCAGGGACCAGAGCATTTATTGTGTTGCTTTAATGAATTGTATCTGGCCTCTTTGGGTCAAATTCTGAATTCCATTAAATGCCTCAGTGTAACTCCAGCAGAGAGTCCCCTGAACTGAGTTTGGATCTCAGCATTGTGGGTAATTTGAGCAATGCCAACTCCCTTCCAGGCAGAACACAGCTACAGACTTTTGACTTGGATCAGGATCATGGTGGGGGAACCTACACCATGAACACAATCAATATTGGGGGCCCTGGCAGCCTCTGTGGGAGCATCAGTGCTGGTAAGTTGGAGCGGGGAAGCAAGTGATAGGTAGGTATGGTTGAAATGGGATACGGAGGGGGAGGAACAGGACACAGACCAGGACAGGGGTGGGGATGTGCTAACGGTGGGAAGGTGGTGGCTATTGGCCACAGTGGCTGTGCCAATATCCTATCCCCCTTCCTGATCCACCTACCCAAGTCCCCTTGGACTTGCACCAGCAAAATCACTGGCATAGTTTTAAGTAGACCCATCAAGGCAGCAGAGGCATATCCCCCATGCAAGGGAGCAAGTGTTCCCTTACTTGGATGAGTCTCCCTGTGGTTGCATTGGGAGGGGATTTGGATAGAATGGTTTGTTATCCTATGTATGTCTACTCAGAAGTAAGGCTCTGTATTTCTTGGTGTATTGAATGGTAGAACAATAAGTGCAGTTGAAGCAAAGTTCAGGTTCAATCTCTATTCTGGAAAGGGAATCTCCTCTGACCTGGTTTATTAGGTTTAGATTTAGTTGGACCCTTTGATTAAAAAAAAACCTTACACTGACTGCCCAGAAATGAGGGGAATTTCTTTTTTGATGATGACCACAAACTCTTCCGCTTTCTTGAAATCAAGAACTTCATTACAGTACTGTGTTGAGGTGCTTTGCACATGTAAGGTTAGTCTTTGAGTTTCCTGTTTGTCAACTTGTTTCATTTGCAGTTTGTTTTAGTAGCTTGAAGATGATACAATATGAAGCAGAAGTTTTTAGAAGACTACTGAAATGAATTAGAAGCTGTATATGATGTACTGTATTTCAACATTTATCCAAAGCATTAGCTTAAATGTCAATTTGACTTCAAGGTAAGTAATCCTAGTATCCAAGTTGAAATTTATTTCTTCAAGTTTTGGGAAATAACTGTGAAATTAACATTTGTCATAAGGTCATTAAAAGTCACTTTATTCCAAGCACTTTAACTGTGCGAAAAGGAAGGTTTTCAAACTAGTGATTGGATACATCGCTTACATCAGAGTAAATCAGGTTTGTTCTCTAGTGTACTTATGAATTCTCATTTTGTGTGGATTCACCTAACTGCTTTTTTACCTTGTCAGAGGCCAAGTTCGGCCAAAAACAGAAAGTGTATACTGTAAGAGGAGAAATGATCATTGACAAGACTTGGCAATCTCTGTCTCCATCAAATTTACATACTGGCTACTTATATTCTGGGAGATAGTGGAGATGGAAACTTTGATGTCTGTATATGAGGGGAAAAGGACTAAATAAGGATTTTTTAAAAATAACAAATGTGACTTTGAGTTACTACTCTATGTGATATGATAAAAATCTGATTCATTTTGGCATTTTAAAAATTAGAACTTTGAAGATTATGGTCCTAAGCTTATTTACCTGGCAGCATTTCTGACTGATCAACTGGACTGCCATAATGAACACTTATTTGAAAGCAACTTTGATAAGCTAAACTGATTTGCTTCAGTATCAAGGTTCCAGAATCCAAAAGCCAATGTGCAGAAATGTTTGGTAAACCTATCACATATTACTACTGCTGCTGCTGCTGCTATTACTACTACTACTATTTTATTATATAATGGGAAGATACCTTCCAGAGGTGATGTCAGGGGTCAGCCAGGTTGGGCACTGTCAGATGGTCCATGTTCATCAGAAGGCACTCTTTGTACAGGAGCATTGTAGAGACCCCTGGGTCATCAGGGAGTGTCTAGGATATGCTCCCATTTGCTGCTGGGGAGAGAGTGAGGAGCTGCTACCACCTGTCACCTGCCAGTATGGTTAGGGTGGAGGGCACATGGGACTCAAGATTCCATGGACTCTCAGGGCAGGACTTTACCCCAGGACCTTCAGCAACTTGGCATTGACACTGACCTCTTCTCTGTTCCCACTCCAAAGCTTAGCAGGCAACCCAGTCTGAGAAGCTGCTTTGGAACTCCAAGTATTTTGCCCTGGAATTCATTGGCAGAAAGGTGGAATAAATGTGAGTAATAATTTGCACTAGTCCAGCAAAAGAAGTCCAAGAACCTGACTTCTATGCACAGACTCTCTTCTGCATTAGGATTTGTGCACACAGCACTTTGCTTGCATCTACAAAACCTCTCCCTAGTTGTATGCTTTTACCTAGTTGGAGACCTTCATGCAGTAATGAGGCAGAACGTTCGGTCCCCAATGATGGAATTCCCAACAGCAGAGATTAGGATCAGAGGCAGATTTCTGAATCTAGAAGATGTATGATTTGGATACAAATGCACACATCCCTACACAACCTAGGCCCACTCTATGCACTTGTTACTATACTTCAGCACACCTCCGTGCAATGGTTATAGTAATGTCCCTGCCGTGCTTTTGCAGCCTCATTCTATGATGATGTACTTCTCCGCAGTCATCCTAAACACTTATTTACTCTAGCTTAACGTTTTTGGATCAACTGATTCAGCATCTGGTACCCATTATAAATCATTACAACTCTAACAGATACCTTTCCCCTCACATCTGAGTGGTTCAACAGACATATCACTTCATGGAACTACACTAATTTGCAAGTTGCTTTTGAAAAGGGGGTAAAAACTCTTGATTATGTCTTGAGGGTTATTCACTCATGCTCATCTTTAAATAAATGACAAGATCCATTTGTTGGCTGGTGACAAGGAGCGAACTGCCGCCCGAATGTGCATCTGCTGTTGCTTAGTATAGTAAAAGAAAATTGTTGAGAGACAACAAACAGGAACAGGAATTTTTATTTGAATTGGAACCAGTTCTTTGTATGTTGGAACAAGCATGCCAGATGCAAGGCAGCAGGAACAATAGATATCTTGTGGTCTTGAGTGCTCCCTGAGGTATCTAGCAGGCCACTGTAGGTTACAGGAATCTGGACTAGATTGGCCCTTGGTCTGATCCAGCAGGGCTCTTCTTATGTTCATATGAGTAATCAACAACTGCCAGTAATCAACAATTGTTGCAGTAGTAGTCTTGAATTCCATGTTTAATTACAAGAGTATTCAAGGTTGTTTGTTCAAATCTGTATACATTTCTAGAGAATAGGTATCAATGCCTACTAGTCATCATGACTATGTGCTGACTTCAGGCTCAGTGACAGTATGCCTCTGAATACTGTTTGCAAGATGCAATGACAGGAGAGGAGTACGCATTGCTCTCCTCCTTGCAGGCTTCCCAAAGGCAGCTAGTGGTCTCTGTGTGAAACAGGATGCTGGACTAGATGGGTTTTGACCTTATCCAGTAGAACTTTTCTTATGCTGTACTTAAGTCATGTTTATAAATGTGACTGACAAGCCAAATCCTACAGACATTGTATGCGGTGGAACATATGTTCCACCGACATAACACACTTTGTGGCTGTTGCAAACATGACAACACTGGTCACTGCCACAAGTGGCGAATGGTTGGGTCCATGTGAAGATGAATTGAGGATGCCCACCAGTGCAGGTAAGGCCGCAGGAGAGGGTGGAGATGAGGGCAGATTGGGTCTGGGTGGGGGCAGAATTGGCAGCACTGGTGCATGCTAAATCCTATCTCCCTACCTGTGTCTGAAAGCCAGGCACAGGGCTTCTTGGACTTGCTACAGCCATTTGGCAGGCACAGATCTGAGTAGCCCCATTGCTCAGGCTAGGGCTTCACATAGGGTAAGGGGACATATGTCTCCTTACTCTGAGGAGACCTCCAGCCTATTCCTCCCCAGCACTGGATACAGCGTGGGCCAAGTGGCCCTGCTGCTCCTGTGTTGGTTAGGATTGGACTGTTTAGGTCCTATATTCTAAGCCAGCAATTTTCAACTGGTGTGCCATGGAAGTTTGGGGGAGGGTCATTTATTAGTAGGGCCATTGGGGGGTATGAACCCCCTACCAGCAACATGGTGTGCCTT